>NC_071653.1:379546-568045 GCF_014839835.1 Dryobates pubescens | reverse complement strand
GAGGTAGGGCACCTCTAATGCTGGTGGTGATGTCCACACTTGTCACAGGGTCCTGTGTTACTAGGGGAAGGGTCTCTTGAGTGAGAGGAACCACTCTGGGAAACTGGGGCAGCCCTTCTCCTGGATGGGTTATCCCTGTGGTGCCCACCTTGCAGTTCCCGCACTCTGTTCCACAGGGCATAGGTGGGTTGGCCATGCCAGGTGTCCATGTCCTCTCCATGGCCACAGAGGAACCTCCACAGAGACCCCCTTGACATCTCCCATTGGCTTGGGGTGATCTCCTAGGGGAAGGTCACTTATTCCTGATTGCTGAAATATGGACCCATTCTGACGGGGAAGGGGAAAAGGAGGCATCGCTCCCCTTTTTCAGTTCAGACATGGAGGTCTTGATCTCTTTGACAATGTCTTTAGCCATAGTTTCTATGGCTGAGATCAGGGGGTTCTGATTTACGCTGTCCTCATATTCCGTTAAATCATTGGCAAACTCACAGACAGATTTAGGATTTCCAACTTGTCCAGTCAGGAGTATCCCTCCTAATGTGTGAGCATGTTTTTGAGGGGCACCCTGGGTGAGTTTCTTTATGAAAGGCCATCTCACAGGCACCTCATTTGGGACTGAGGGAAGCTGACCATCCCCATAAATTATTTCCAGCACAGCCATCTGTCTCAGATACCGAATGCCCTGTTCCATAGTTGTCCATCTAACTGGAGCCCAGGGCAGGTCATACCTTGAGTGGTCCTGGCTCTTGATGGCATTGAGGATCTGGGCCCAGAGAGTGTGTGTTCCATCAAGTTTGGGGAACTCTTTGTGCAGACCAGCATCACAAGTCAGGGAGCCTAAGAGCTTCACATCCCTCTTAACCCAGGTCCACTGTGTCCACCCCTTCATCTCAGCATCTGAGGGCCCAGCTTAGTGTTTTCTCACCCTGTTTCCTTGCATAATCCAGATGAGTTTGCCTTAATTCCTTTCTGGGTAGAGATGTAACAGTTATTGTTTGCTGATCTGACTCATCTTCATCCACTGCTGGGTTCTGTGAGGTGCTAGGCCCTGACGACATTGCCTTCCTCAGCATCTGTGCTTGGAGATGATTTTTGACTTATTTTCCTGTGTGTGGTGACCGGAGCTAGAGAAACTGCATTGGCAGGAGCATCAGGGGTTAAGTGTGGAACTGCTGGCAGTGGGACAAACCCTTCTGCCTGGAGCTCAGGCTGAGATCTGGCACACTCACTACCCAACCCCTCCCTCTTTGTGTTTACAGAGTGCTTACAATGCAGACATGCCCCCAGTCATTAGAGCTTACAAAGGATTGCCTTATCCCTCTGCAAAGAGCTCTTCATCAGTCAGCTCTTCCCCCACCCAACACAGTCACAGCAAATGCCCCTATAAGGATTATATTTAAGCAGTATCACAGTATTGCAGTATCACATTATCACAGTATAAATAAGGTTGGAAGAGACCCCAAGGATCATCAAGTCCAACCTGTCCCAACAGACCTCACGACTAGACCATGGCACCAAGTGCCACGTCCAATCTCCCCTTGAACACCTCCAGGGACGGTGACTCCACCACCTCCCTGGGCAGCACATTCCAATGACGAATGACTCACTCAGTGAAGAACTTTTTCCTCACTTCGAGTCTAAACCTCCCCTTCACAGGTTGAGACTGTGTCCCCTTGTTCTGGTGCTGGTTGCCTGGGAAAAGAGACCAACCCCCTCCTGTCTACAACCACCTTTCAGGTAGTTGTAGAGGGCAATGAGATCACCCCGATCCTTCTCTTCTCCAGGCTAAACAATCCCAGCTCCCTCAGCCTCTCCTCACAGGGCTTGTGCTCAAGGCCTCTCACCAGCCTTGTTTCCCTTCTCTGGACACGTTCAAGTGTCTCGATGTCCTTCCTAAACTGAGGGGCCCAGAACTGGACACAGGACTCAAGGTGCGGCCTAACCAATGCAGAGTACAGGGGCACAATGACCTCCCTGCTCCTGCTGGCCACACTATTTCTAATGCAGGCCAGGATGCCATTGGCCCTCTTGGCCACCTGGGCACAATGCTGGCTCATGTTTAGGCAGGTGTCAATCAGCACCCCCAGGTCCCTCTCTGGCAGCTCTCAGCTACTCTGACCCCAGCCTGTAGCTCTGCATGGGGTTGCCGTGGCCAAAGTGCAGCACCCGGCACTTGGACTTATTAAATGCCATGCCATTAGACTCTGCCCATCTGTCCAGTCAGTCGAGGTCCCTCTGCAGAGCCTTTCCACCCTCTAACTGACCAACATCTGTTCCCAACTTGGTGTCATCTGCAAACTTGCTGATGACTGACTCAACCCCCTCATCCATATCATCAATGAAGATGTTAAAGAGGATGGGGCCCAGCACTGATCCCTGGGGGATGCCACTAGTGCCTGGCTGCCAGCTGGATGTGGCACCATTCACCACCACTCTCTGGGCTCGGCCCTCCAGTCAGTTCCTAACCCAGCACAGAGTGTTGCGGTCCAAACCACGAGCTGACAGCTTAGCCAGCAGTTTACTGTGGGGGACGGTGTCAAAGGCCTTGCTGAAGTCCAGATAGACTACATCCACAGGCCTCCCCACGTCCACCAGACGGGTCACCTGATCATAGAAGGAGATCAGGTTGGAGCATATTGCAATGTAAGGCAATTTTCCATCACAGACATTTTTATCTACACCATTGGTTTTGTAGCTTGCTTCAGGAAAATTTCCTATGTTAGAGAAGTTACCACTGCCAGTAAAATTCAGAGAATTCAGGGGGTCCATGCCCAGCTGCATTGCTAAAGGTTTTATCCAGTTGAGCAGCATCTCTATCATTAAGCACACCACATGGTAAGTCATTAATTTGTAGATATGGGTCCAGAAGATCCAGCCAAACACCCATGCAAAAGCTTGGAACATCAGACTCTTCAAGATTGACATCTCTACTTACAATCCCTTTCTTTCAGGCAGAGTATTACTTTCCAAAGAGAATATTCATTTCCAAGCCCCACGTTGGAGCATCAAAAATTGTGGTGGTTTGAGCCTTAACTGGGATTTAAGAGGTCAGATGGGGACAAGGCTGAGAATCCCTCCTCTGCACCCCTCTCCTCCTTCCCTATAGAGAGGAAAAAGAAAGGGAAGGAGCAAATCCACCACAAAATAATTTGGAGTTAGCCTGGAAGTAGAGAGGTTAAGAATTTTCTTTAAACAATATATATATATATGTAGCAATAACAGGTAAGGCTCACAAGGGCAAGGGACAAGGATGGTGGGAGAAAAAAAAGAGCTTACAAAACTAGTCTCTTTGAAGAGGTGTGGAGGTAGCAGGGAGAAGGGTTAGGCCTGACCACATTGCAGAGAAGCAGGGAGCCACGGTCCGGCACTGTGGCACTCTGGCACTGTGACTCACTAACACTGTGACTCACTAACACTGTGACACTGTCAATGTGACCCTCTGGTTGTGTGATGCTGTGGCATTGTGACTCACTGACACTGACAATCTCATACTGTGATGCTCTGGCATAGTGATGCTATGGTACTGAGATGCTCTGGTAATGAATAGAATAGACTAGACTAGACTAGAACAGAATAGAATAGACCAGGTTGGAAGAGACCTTCAAGATCATTGTGTCCAACCTATCATCCAACACCACCTTGTCTCGGTCCGGAGAGCGAAAGAGATTCAGTTCTTTTGAATATTCCCATGCTGTGAAATTAGAGGTACAAACGAGGCCAAAATATCAACAGCTAGACTATTTATTACATAAATAAAGTGGAAATAAGAAGGGGAGAGGGAGAAAATAGAGAGGGAGAGAGAAGAGAGAGAGGAGAGGAATTATATTACCACACCCCTCACCTCCCCGCCCAAGACAGTGCGAGTCTGTGGAGGAAAGGTGCTGCAGGAGATGTTGGGTTTGTAGAGAAAGGGTGCTGAAGCTTTGGCTGCAGAAGAGATGTGGTCCTCTGGGCAGCCTGGGTCTGTAGAGAAAGGGTGCTGAGGCTTTGGCTGGAGAAGAGATGGTGGTCCTCTGGGCAGCCTCTTCAGCTCCATGAGTTGCAGCAGGCAGAATTTAGGACACGGAGAGGGGGTTCAGTCCCGGGCTTTTCCATCTCTTGTGCTTTCTTTCTCAGCAGCATTGTCCTGTGTTTTCCTTCATCTGTGTTTTCGGTTCTCCGTTTTCCTTCTGCCAAGCCAGTAGTGGCTCAAGTCTTTTATACAGTTTTTAGTCCTTAGGTATGTGTCCAAGTATTGTTCCTCAGGAATTCAGGGGCCAGGAAATCCTTCTTAGGTAAATATCCAGGTATCGTTCCCCAGGAAACCTTCCTTTCCAGGGTACTTGATGGGTGGAGATTATCTTGTCCTGAAGGCGTGGTGGCTGGGTCCTTGGGCCATTGTTGCAGGCCAGCTGCAGTCCAGTGTTATCATGATGCAATCGCAAGGTGATTTGCATCCAGGATTGGTAGACAGGATTCCTACATGATCTTTGCACCTTCCTTCCAGTGGCTCTGCCCAACACATATCAGCTATTGTCTGGGCAAGCAGCAAGTGATTTTATCTTTGTTGAGTCACACAAGGAGTTTAGTCTCTCACACACCTAATCAACTAAACCATGCAACCAAGCACCTTATCAAGTCTCCTCCTGAACACCTCCAGTGATGGTGACTCCACCACCTCCTCGGGTAGCCCATTCCAATGGGCAATGGGGATTGTGGTGTATTGGCATTGTGACTCTCTAACACTGTGATGCTCTGGCATTGTGATGTTCTGATACTATGACACTATGGCACTGTGATGCTCTGTCTCTGTGATGTTGTGGCATTGTGACACTCTGGTAGTGTGACGCTATGATACTGTGGAGCTGTGGCACTGTTAAGGTCTGGCATTGTGACTCTGTCACACTGTGTTGCCCTGGCACTGTGATGCTCTGACATTGTGATGCTGTGGTACTGTGACACTGTGGCACTGTCATGCTCTAGCACTCTCACCCTCTGGCACTGTGACGCCCTGGCACTGTGACTCTGTAACACTGTGTTGCCCTGGCATTGTGATGCTCTGGCTCTCTGATGTTCTGGCACTGTGACACTCTGTAACTGTGATGCTGTAGCATTGTGACGGTCTGGCTCTGTGATGTTATGGCATTGTGGCACTCTGGTACTGTGATGCTCTGGTACTATGACACTATGGGACTGTGGTGCTGTGGCATTGTGACTCACTAACACAATGATGCTCTGGTACTGTGATGCTCTGGTACTGTGATGCTTTGACATTCGGACGTTGAGGTACTATGACACTATTGTACTGTGATGCTCTGGCATTTTGATGCTATGGTCCTGTGATGTGCTACAGTTATGATGGTCTGGTACTGTGATGGTCTTGTACTGTGATGATGTGGCATGGTGACACTCTGGCAGTGTGAGACTACAGTACTGTGATGCTCTGGCACTGTGAGACTCTGGAACTCTGATGCTCTGGCACCATGATGCTGTGGTACTGTGATGCTCTGGCATTGAGATTCACTAACACTGTGATGCTTTGTTTCTGTGATGCTCTGGCATTGTGGTTCTATGGCACTGTGATGCTCTGGCACTGTGGTGCTATGGCTCTCTGACGTTCTGGCACTGTGTGACAGTTTAGGCTGTGCCTTTATAGAAAAGGATTGCTGCAGAATTCTCTAGCTGAATGTTTGGGTGTAAAAAGGAAAACAAATATTAATTCTAAATTAATTTCATTGGTCAGATGTGAGATGTAGCATAGAAAATATCTCTCACATTATTTTCTCTCACTCCAGCTTCAATCTGACTTTTCTCTTCTTGGCCAGAGAGCATGCAACTGACCCTGGACTAAAACTGATAAGAGAAACTAACTTTCTTAACAACAGCTTTGAGCTAATTAATTTCCCTTACTCTCCTTTTCTCTCACTTTCTCCTTTTTCTCCTGATTAACTACTAGGGGAAAGGGAAGGAGGGGGAGAGATATTTGGGGGGAACCCGAGGTGGGATCCTTCCACGAGGGCGATTTCTATGTTTGTGTTCTTTCCTGTAAATTCTTGTGTGATATTGTAAATACTGTATATTTTGTATATATTCATTGCATTCCATTGTAGAGTGTAGTTTTGCTTGCAAAATACAGCATTCATTTGCTTCTCTGACTGGGTTAGCTGTGCTTTATTGTTGGTGTGTGTGGGCTAAAGCATCACACCACTACACAGTGACACTGCAACTGTGATGCTCTGGCTGCGTGATGCTCTGGGAGTATGACACCAAGTTACTGTGATGTTTTGGCATTGTGATGCTCTGGCTCTGAATAGAATAGAATAAACCAGGTTGGAAGAGACCTTCAAGATCATCGAGTCCAACCCATCAACCAGTCCAACACCACCTAATCAACTAACCCATGGCATCAAGCAACCCACCAAGTCTCCTCCTGAACACCTTCAATGATGGTGACTCCACCACCTCCCCGGGCAGCCCTTTCCAATGGGCAATCACTCTCTCTGTGTAGAACTTCTTCCTAACATCCAACCTAAACCTCCCCTGGTGCAGCCTGAGACTGTGTTCTCTTGTTCTGGTACTGGCTGCCTGGGAGAAGAGACCAACATCCACCTGTCTACAACCTCCCTTCAGGTAGTTGCAGAGAGCAATAAGGTCACCCCTGAGTCTCCTCCTCTCCAGGCTAAGCAATCCCAGCTCCCTCAGCCTCTCCTCATAGGGCTTGTGCTCCAAGCCCCTCACCAACTTCGTTGCCCTTCTCTGGACTCATTCCAGCAAGTCAACCTCCTTCCTAAACTGAGGGGCCCAGAATTGGACACAGTACTCGAGGTGTGGCCTAACCAGTGCAGTGTACAGGGGCAGAATGACCTCCCTGCTCCTGCTGGCCACACTGTTCCTGATGCAGGCCAGGATGCCATTGGCCCTCTTGGCCGCCTGGGCACACTGCAGGCTCATGTTCAGTCTACCATCGACCAGCACCCCCAGGTCCCTCTCTGCCTGGCCGCTCCCCAGCCACTCTGACCCCAGCCTGTAGCACTGCATGGGGTTGCTGTGGCCAATGTGCAGAACCCGGCACTTGGCTGTGTTCAATTTCATGCCGTTGGACTCTGCCCATCTGTCCAGCCTGTCCAGGTCCCTCTGCAAAGCCTCTCTTTTCGTCGGGAAGCCGTGCCGGGACCGCACCGGGACCTGCAGCCACCGGGGACCGTCCGACTCTCTCCTGTTGGGGCCGCCGGAGCTGAGAACGTCCCTTGAACACGCCGCGAGGTCGGCGGGAATCGGCTCTTCGCGCCGCTGGGGCCTGTGACTGCTACGTCACCCCCGGCTGATTTAAACGCGCTTTACTGCCGCACGCGAGGGTCTTTTCGTCGGGAAGCCCGTATTGTCACGGTTGCGCTGCTTGCTGTTTTTTTTTTTTTTTTTTTTTTTTTTTTTTTTTTTTTTTCCTTTCCTAGTGGGTTCTGTGGTAAGGGACAATCATGGTAGTAACTCGTAGCAAAAACTCCCTAGAAAAGTCAGTGTCGACCCAGACTGAGGAAGAACACAAGCAGGTAGCTGTCCAGGTATCTGGCTGTAGAGAGTGCTGGAGCCTGGCTCTTGAGATGCAGAGTAGTAGGGGTAACTCTTGCATAAGGTGTGAGCAGATTGACTACCTACTTAATCTGGTGGCCAGACTAAAGGATGAGGTTGCTAGTCTTAAAAGTGTAAGGGAATGTAGGGAAGAGATGAACATGAAGAGGAAAGAGATAAACCAGAGGGGGAAAGATATGAACGTGAGTAAGCAGGCTCTGCAGGCTCCCACAGCAGAGGCTGATTACCCAAAAAGCAGAGGGGAATGGACACAGGTTCCTCTCAAAAGACACAAGGTTAAGCCTCCTTGCCTTCCCACACCTTCCCCGCTGCTCTTGAAAAACAGGTATGGGGCACTGGAGATCGAGGGTGAGGTGGTCCTGTTACCAGAGGACACACCATCTGGGGTTCTCCCTGAGGCTAAAGAGCCTAAGGGTAAACAACCTAAGGTTAAACGGCCTAAGGCAAAACAGCCTAAGGTTAAACAACCCTCCCCTGGCATCAGGACCTGCTCCCTCAAAAAAAAGAGGAGGGTAATTGTTATTGGTGACTCACTTCTGAGGGGAATGGAGGGCCCCATTTGTCGGCCAGACCCATCTCATAGGGAACTCTGTTGTCTCCCTGGAGCCCAAATTAATGATGTTACCAGAAGGCTGCCCAGGCTGGTACAGCCTTCTGACTATTATCCTTTGCTACTTATGCAGATAGGGAATGATGATGTTGTAGTCAGAACTCCCAGGGCTATCAAAAATGATTTCAGGGCCCTGGGAGATCTGGTTGAGGGGACAGGTGCTCAAATAATTTTTTCCTCAATACCCTTAGTTGCAGGAGGGAATACCACAAGGAACAGGACAGCAGCCATAATCAACAAGTGGCTTAGAGGCTGGTGCAGACAAAAGAATTTTGGGTTTTTTGATCTTGGTAAAATTTCTACTGCACCAGGCCACCTGGCAACAGATGGAGTACATCTGTCCCAAAGAAGGGGAAAGGTCACAGTATATGAGAATGGCCTGTCCCCCAAAGGTAAAAAGATTCTGGGGAGGGAACTGGCAGCTCTCATCGACAGGGCTTTAAACTAGTTTCGAAGGGGGGAGGGGCTGAAACTAGTCCCCTCAGGCAAGAGTCTGGGGGCAGTAAGCTAGGGTCAGAGGCCAAACCAGCAGCCCAGCTGAGGTGCATGTACACTAATGCATGAAGCATGGGAAACAAACAAGAGGAGCTGGAAGCCTTGTTGCAGCAGGAAAGTTATGACGTAGTTGCCATCACGGAGACGTGGTGGGATAGCTCACATGACTGGAGTGCTGCAATTGATGGCTACAGGCTTTTCAGGAGAGATAGACAAGGAAGAAGGGGTGGAGGGGTGGCCATGTACATCAGGGAGGCACTAGATGCCATTGAGCTAGAGATTAGGGACAATCAGGTTGAATGCTTGTGGGCAAGAATTAGAGGGAAGACCGGTAGGGCAGACATCCTGGTTGGAGTCTGTTATAGACCACCCAACCAGGAGGATGATGTCGATGAAGCATTCTATAGACAGCTTAAGGCTGTCTCAAGATCTCCTGACCTTGTCCTTATGGGCGACTTCAACCTGCCTGACATCTGCTGGGATCTCAACACAGCAGAGAGGAGGCAGTCTAGGAGGTTCTTAGACTGCATGGAGGACAGCTTCTTATCCCAGGTGCTGCGTGAGCCTACCAGGGGCAAGGCTTTGCTTGACCTCCTCTTCACCAACAGGGAAGGGCTGGTGGGTGATGTGGTGGTCGGAGGCTGTTTAGGGGCCAGTGACCATGAAATAATAGAATTTTCAGTATTCAGTCAAGCTAAGAGGGCCAGCAAGAAGACCTCCACTCTGGACTTCCGGAGGGCGGACTTCAGGTTGCTCAAGGAAACAATTCAGAGGGTTCCTTGGGAGAAAGCCCTTAAAAATAAAGGGGTCCAGGAGGGCTGGACCTGCTTCAAGAAAGAGCTGATGAAGGCTCAGGAGCAGGCTGTGCCAGTGTGCCGGAAGAGGAGCCGCCGGGGCAGACGGCCAGCCTGGCTGTGTAATGAACTTTTAACAGAACTAAGGGAAAAAAAGAGGGTGTATCATCTTTGGAAGAAAGGTGAGGCAACCCATGGAATGTTTAAAGAGGTTGCTAGGGCATGTAGGAGGAAAATTAGGGAGGCAAAAGCATATTTGGAACTTAAACTGGCCTCTGATGTGAAGGACAACAAAAAGTCCTTCTATAAATATATTAATAGCAAGAGGAAGGGCAGGGACAACCTCCACTCCTTGGTTGACATAGAAGGAAATGTTGTAACACAGGATGAGGAAAAGGCAGAGGTACTTAACACCTTCTTTACCTCAGTTTTTACTACCTGGAAAGAACGTCTACCAGACAGCTGGCCTGCAGAACTGGCAGAGGGAGCCAGGGAGCTGCATGGTTTCCCTTTGTTCCATGAGCAAGTGATAGGAGCTCTCCTCAGCAGCTTGGACCCCCACAAGTCCATGGGACCAGATGGGATCCATCCTAGGGTGCTGAGAGAGCTGGCAGATGAGCTGGCCAAACCACTCTCCATTATTTTTCATCAGTCCTGGCTCACTGGAGAGATCCCAGCTGACTGGAAGCTGGCCAACGTGGTACCCATCCACAAGAAGGGCCGGTTGGATGAGCCAGGGAATTACAGGCCTGTCAGCCTGACCTCAGTACCAGGAAAGATTATGGAGCAGGTCATCCTGAGTGCAATCACACAACACTTAGAGGATGGCCAAGGGATCAGGCCCAGCCAGCATGGGTTTAGGAAGGGCAGGTCCTGCCTGACCAACCTGATCTCCTTCTATGATCAGGTGACCCGCCTGGTGGATGTGGGGAGGCCTGTGGATGTAGTCTACCTGGACCTCAGCAAGGCCTTTGACACCGTTCCCCATAGCAAACTCCTGGCCAAGCTGTCAGCCCATGGCTTGGATGGGAGCACACTGCGATGGGTTAGGAACTGGCTGGAGGGCCGAGCCCAGAGAGTGGTAGTGAATGGTGCCACATCCAGCTGGCAGCCAGGCACTAGTGGTGTGCCCCAGGGATCAGTGCTGGGCCCCATGCTCTTTAACATCTTTATTGATGATCTGGACGAGGGCATCGAGTCCATCATCAGTAAATTTGCTGACGACACCAAGCTGGGCGCAGGAGTTGATCTGCTGGAGGGTAGAGAGGCTCTGCAGAGGGACCTCGACAGGCTGGGCAGTTGGGCAGAGTCCAACGGCATGAGATTTAACACATCCAAGTGCCGGGTTCTGCACATTGGCCACAGCAACCCCATGCAGAGCTACAGGCTGGGGTCAGAGTGGCTGGAGAGCAGTCAGGCTGAGAGGGACCTGGGGGTGCTAGTCGACGGTAGACTGAACATGAGCCTGCAGTGTGCCCAGGCAGCTAAGAGGGCCAATGGCATCCTGGCCTGCATCAGGAACAGTGTGGCCAGCAGGAGCAGGGAGGTCATTCTGCCCCTGTACACTGCACTGGTTAGGCCGCACCTCGAGTACTGTGTCCAGTTCTGGGCCCCTCAGTTTAGGAAGGATGTTGACTTGCTGGAACGAGTCCAGAGAAGAGCAACAAAGTTGGTGAGGGGTTTGGAACATAAGCCCTACGAGGAGAGGCTGAGGGAGCTGGGGTTGCTTAGCCTGGAGAAGAGGAGCCTCAGGGGTGACCTTATTACTCTCTACAACTATCTGAAGGGAGGTTGTAGACAGACAGATGTTGGTCTCTTCTCCCAGGCAAGCAGTACCAGAACAAGAGGACACAGTCTCAGGCTGCGCCAGGGGAGGTTCAGGCTGGATGTTAGAAAAAAGTTCTATACAGAGAGAGTGATTGCACATTGGAATGGGCTGCCTGGGGAGGTGGTGGAGTCGCCATCACTGGAGGTTTTTAGGAGAGGACTTGACAGGGTGCTTGGTGCTGTGGGTTAGTTGCTTGGGCGGTGTTGGATTGGTGATGGGTTGGACGCGATGATCTTGAAGGTCTCTTCCAACCTGGTTTATTCTATGTATTCTATGTATTCTATACCCTCCAGCAGATCAACTCCTGCTCCCAGCTTGGTGTCGTCAGCAAATTTCCTGATGATGGACTCAATGCCCTCATCCAGATCATCAATAAAGATGTTAAAGAGCATGGGAGTGGAGGTTGTCCTTGCCCTTTCTCTTGCTGTTAATGCATTTATAGAAGGACTTTTTGTTGTCCTTCACAGCAGAGGCCAGTTTAAGCTCCAAATGTGCTTTTGCCTCCCTAATTTTCTTCCTACATGACCTAGCAACATCCTTAAACATTCTGTGGGTTGCCTCCCCTTTCTTCCAAAGATGATACACCCTCTTTTTTTCCCTTAGCTCTATTAACAGTTCATTACCCATCCAGGCCTTCTGCCCCAGCGGCTCATCTTCCAGCACATTGGCACAGCCTGTTCCTGCGCCTTCATTAGTTCTTCCTTGAAGCAGGCCCAGCTCTCCTGGACCCCTTTATTTTTAAGGGCTTTATCCCCAGGAACCCTCTGAGTTAGTTCCTTGAGTAACCTGAAGTCTGCCTTCCAGCTGCCCAGAGTGGAGGTCTTCTTGCTGCCCCTCTTAGCTTGACTGCGTATTGAAAATTCAATTCCCTCCTGGTCGCTGGCCCCTGAACACCCTCCGACCACCACATCACCCACCAGCCCTTCCCTGTTGGTGAAGAGGAGGTCAAGCAGAGCCTTACCCCTGGTAGGCTCACGCAGCACCTGGGATAAGAAGCTGTCCTCCATGCACTCTAAGAACCTCCTAGACTGGCTCCTCTCTGCTGTGTTGAGATCCCAGCAGATATCAGGCAGGTTGAAGTTGCCCATGAGAACAAAGTCAGGCGATGCTGAGACAGCCTTAAGCTGGCTGTGTGATGCTCTGGGAGTATGACACTAAGTTACTGTGATGCTTTGGCATTGTGATGCTCTGGTTCTGTGATTCCCTGGTACTGTGATGCTCTAGAATTATGATAGTCTGGCACTGCGACACTCTGGCATTGAGACACTATGGCTATGTGGTGCTGTGGCACTCTGATGCTGTGCACTGTGGCGTTCTGGCACTGTGATGCTCTGGCATTGTGATGTTCTGGTACTGTGATGCTCTGGCATTGCGATGTTCTGGTACTATGACACTATGGGACTGTGGTGCTGTGGCATTGTGACTCACTAACACAATGATGCTCTGGTACTGTGATGCTATGGTAGTGTGATGCTTTGGCATTCTGACGTTGAGGTACTATGACTATTGCTCTGGCATTTTGATGCTATGTGTGACCGTTTGAGGCTGTGCCTTTAAGAAAGGGACAGTGCTGGGACACTCTGGCTGAATATTTTGTAAATATTGACATTCTAAATGAATTTCATTGGTAGATTGGTAGAATGCAACTTTAAGTTTTAGTGCAGTGGGAATTTTTCTGAGTTCCAGCCTGTTCTGCCTTTCCAGCCTGTCTGCTTCTGAGCAAACTAGCTGGAGCTGACCTTGAGATAAGCAAAACTAATCCCTGCATGTGCTTTTTGAAGCACTGTCATGATCTGGTAATATGCTGTACTGGCATTGTGAAGCTATGCTTCTGTGATGCTATTGTACTGAGACACTCTGGTACTGTAGTGTACTGACATTGTGGTGTATGGTACTGTGATGCTCTGGTATTGTGATACTCTGCTCCTGTGAAGTTACTCTATTGTGGTGCTATGGCACTGTGAGGCTCTCGCACTGTGATGGTATGGTACTGTGATTCTCCGGTACAGTGACAGTGTGGCACTGTGATGCACTGGCACTGTGACACTATTGTACTGTGATGTTCTGGTATTGTGATGTATGGAACTGTAATGCTCTGGCAATGTGATGCTTTGGTACTGTGATGCTCTGGCATTATGATGCTCTAACACTGTGACACTTTGATACTGTGATGTACTGGCATTGTGATACTCTGATACTGTGATGCTCTGGCACTGTGAGGTTTAGGCTGGAGGTGAGGAGAAATTCTTCACCAAGAGAGTTGTTAGCCATTGGGATGTGCTGCCCAGGGAGGTGGTGGAGTTACCATCCCTGGAGGTGTTCAAGAGGGGATCAGATGTGGCACTTGGTGCCATGATTTAGTAGTCATGAGGTCTGTGGTGACAGCTTGGACTTGATGATCTTTGAGGTCTCTTCCAACCTTATTGATTCTATGATTCTATGATATGACGCTCTGGCATGCTGACACTCTGGCACTGTTTAGCTATGGCCCTGTGATACTCGAACATGGTGATGCTATGATTCTGTGATGCTCTGGCATTGTAATACCATGGTAGTGTAATGCTCTGTAATTGTGATGCTCTGGCACTGTGACTCTATGGTACTGTGTAGCTCTGGCAGTGGGATCCTATGGTTCCATGATGATTTGGCACTGTGATGCTGTGGTACTGCGATGCTCTGGTACTGTAATGTTATTGTACTGTGACACTGGCATTGTGAGGCTCTGGTTCTGTGATTCTCAGGCACCGTGTGGTGGAGAGAGAAGGCCCAGCTTTCCCTCCCCCACAAAGAAAGGAAAAAACCCACGGCTGGCCCAGTCGGAGAAACAAAGGATATGCTATATTTACAAGCAATATGGAATGCAGGTTGTATATACACAATATATACAGTATTTACAATATATATACAGAAATATACAGCAATGAAAAATACAGGAACAGAACTCCATCCTCCGGACAGAGGAGGGTTCCCCCCCTGTACCCCCTCTCTCCCCCCACCTCCCATTTTCCGAAAAAGGGTTAGAGAGAGAAGAGAAAGGTAATTATTAAGGAAAAGAATTCTTATTAGGCCTCAAAGCGCATGCAGGGATTAATTTTGCTTATCTGGTATTCAAGGTCATTCCGGCTAGTTGCTCAGAAGCAGACAGGTTGCAAAGGGAGAACACAGTGGAACTGAGAAAGATTCCCACTGCACTAAAACTTAGAGTTGCATTCTACCAATCTACCAATGAAATTCATTTAGACCTATCTTTGTTTTCAAAATATTCAGCCAGAGTGTTCCAGCACTGTCCCTTTCCTAAAGGCACAGCCTCAAACGGTCACACACCGTGACACTATGGCACTGTGATGCTCTGGCACTGTGATGTTCCTGCTTGGGAGAGATTTGAATATTTTATTAATATTTTTCATGGGATTTTTGGTTAATAAAGTTATTTAAATGTTAATATTTTTTCTGCTAATTATTGGCTATGAATAACAACTATAACAGGACTCCTTCCCAGTACAGATTGTGCCCACTACCTGTAAAGGCTACAACAGCTGAGGCCCTTTGACCACAAGGCTTGGACTCCTCCCAGTAAAATCTGTATCCCCTTACCCTCTCCCAGACAGACTGGGCCCCATCCCAGTACAAACTGCTTCCCTGTTGATTTGGAGCTGGAGGTTCTCCTCTGTCCTGTCCCAGTCAGAAAGACACCACAGCCTCTGACAGGAACCATTCCCAATGCCCTTGGATGGAGCAAACTCTGCATACAGTGAAAAAGGCCAACTGCAGCTGGGCTGTGGCAGGAGGAGTGTGGCCACCCAGGCAAGGAGTTGTCGTCTCCCTGGACTCAGCACTGGTGTGGCCACGTCTGGATTCCTGATGTCTGGGTGTGTGGTTCTCCAGACTGGAAGAATGGGGAAGAAGTGGAACAGCCCAGAGGAGATCTGCTAGGGCTGGGTTGGAGAAGCTGAGGGACTTGGGCTTCTTTAGCCTAGGAAAGTGGTTCCGGCCTAGACCCTTCCTGTCAGGGATTTCAGGCAGTGCAAGGCCCTAGAAACCCTATCCCTAATAACCCCAACCCTAACAACAACAAGCCCTAAGCCTAAAACCCTGGAAACCCTAACAACCCCAACCCTACCACCAAGACTAACCCAAAGTTCCTGGAAACCTCAACCCTAACACTGAGGCCCTGGAAAGCCTAAACCTCATAACACAAACCCAAACCCCAACTCCTAACTCCAAGTCACTGGAAAACCCAACCTTAATAACCCGAAGTCATAAAACCAAGGCCTTGAAAAACCTAACCCTAATAAACCCAAGCCCTAACCTTTAGGCCCTGGAAACACTCATCCTAATAACCCCAACCCAAACCACAAGCCATAACCCCAAGGCCCTGGATACCCTAGCCCTAAGCCCAAGGCCCTAGAAACCATAACCATAATAGCAACAAGTGTAATCCCAAGCCCTGACCCTATGACCCTTGAACCCCTAAGCCTAATAACCCCAACCCTAATAACCCAAAGCAGTAAACCCAAGGCCCTGGAAAACTTAACCCTAATAACCACCTCACTCCAACTTCCTTTCATGTTGAGGTCTCCCTTCAGCCTCTTCTCCAGGCAGAACCACCCCAGCTCCTTCAGCTGCTCCTCACAGGACTTGAGGTGGCCAAGAACCCCTCTGGTTCTTGGGGTGGGGCTGGACTGTGGTGAGCTCTTTTTGATGAGGAATTAATTCATTACTCATACCACAGGTGCCAATAGGTAGGGCTTTATTTCACATGAAGGGCAGAAAAGGCTACACCATAGCGCTGCAAGGCACCAACCCCAAAGCAAGGCACAACCCCAGGAGTTACCCAGTGAACCTGAGAGCAGAGCCTGATCCCAAGCACAGCACAGATGACTCAGCCTAAACACCCTATAAGAAACACTGCAGTGCCGAGGATCGTGACATGGCAGAGCTGACTGGAGCTGACCGCAGCTGAGCGTCTCCCATCCAGGCAGGCGTCCCCCAGAGACCAAATCTTGTCTGGCTGGATCGGAGCAAATGGCAGGTGCCTGTGGGGGACTGTGATGAATCTGTGGACCTTCTGAAGAGCTCTGGTGAGGAGTTCCATATTGAAAACATCACTGTGTTCCCATGAGAATCTGGAAAGTCCCTGGACTGAATGTTGGAGGATGAGAAACTGCAAGGTAAGATAGGAGGCCACCAGGACTTCCTTAACAAGTAACTATAGCAGTGCTGTCACTAGCCAGTAACTATCTGGAGGAGTTTATTAACCAATCACACACAGCCACACTGACAACATAGATACAAATATGAGTTGCTTGCTGGAATAAACGGATCTTTGTCACTGTAGCTGTCACCCTATACAGTGACAGCTGCCCAGTAGCGATCTTCAGTTTTTTAAGGGTCCCACATCCTGCAAAGTGAGGCCAGGACACCGCAGGAGGCTGAGGCTTGGAGCCAAAGCCCCTCCCATATTTCACAATTGTGTTATGTATCTTCTCACCCTACTGCTCATGTGCACAGCCCACTCAGGGGGTCGCACGCCCCCTGCCCAGCAATAGCCTTCCTCATCTTCATCTCCCTCAGGTCTGTTAGCAGCCAAGTGAGAGCTCGAAGGTCTTTTGCGGTCAGCTCAGGAGGTCAACACATTCAGTACATTCCCATCCCTGCTCAGCTTCATAAACAAAGGGCCTACAGATCCATGTTGTCCACTACTCTTGTTGTGCACCTGGGAGCTGCTGGTCAAACATTCCCAGACGCCCCCAGGCAGCTGGGCACCAACATCAATCATTCCCAGGCAGGCCTTGGCAGCTGGGTACTTCTAATCAAACTCCAATTAATTCTTGTTGCTACTTTCCACCACATGATTAGAAATAACCAGTGGCCGATAACGCACAACTCTAGTGCTAAAAGACTTAATAGCTTTGGCAATCACACCTTGCACACAAGCAAAGACACAAGGTAGAAAACAGATGAAGCATAAGGAGATAAAACTAACAAGGCAGAGGCCTAAAAGACACTTTGGAAGCCACAGCCAACCCCACTGTAAGGCTCCAAGGGGTTCCAACTATTGTCCACCTGCACTTGATGTGCTAACTTCTCTAAGGTGTTTACTAGTTTGTGTATCTAGAGTCACTAAGATTCATACAGCACATCCCATCTAATTCCTCACATCCTGGGGCAAGTCTGTTCTGGGCAGGGTCCCACTGGATGGTGGGGATGGGGTCAGCTTCTTCTTCTGCGGGGGGTGGGGAGGGGATGAACATTGACCTTTGCTGGTCATGGGCTCCCTTAGCATGACTTGGATGGCTCCAAGTCCCAGCCTCCTGTTTTGTCCTGGCCCCACATTGCAGAATGCAGGACCCTTAAAAAGCTGAATATCACTACTGGGCAGCTGCTCTTTGCTCCGATCCAGCCAGACAAGATTTGGTCTCTGGAGGACACCTGCCTGGATGGGAGACACTCAGCTGCGGTCAGCTCCAGTCAGCTCCTCCACGTCACGATCCTCGGCACTGCAGTGTTTCTTATAGGGTGTTTAGGCTGAGTCAGCTGCGCTGTGCTTGGGATCAGGCTCTGCTCTCGGGTTCACTGGGTAACTCCTGGGGTTGTGCCTTGCTTTGGGGTTGGTGCCTTGCAGTGCTATGGTGCAGCCTTGTCTGCCCTTTATATGAAATAAAGCCCTACCTATTGGCACCTGTGGTATGAGCAATGAATTAATTCCTCATCAAAAAAAGCTCACCACAGTCCAGCCCCACCCCAAGAAGCAGAGGCCACCTCAAGTCCTGTGAGAAGCAGCTGAAGGAGCTGGGGTGGTTCTGCCTGGAGAAGAGGCTGAAGGGACACCTCAACCTGAAAGAAGATTGGAGTGAGGTGGGGTTGGTTCTTCCCCAATGGAACAAGTGATGGGACAAGACAAAATGGCTTCAAGTTTGTTATAAATATTATAGTTATGAATGAGAGGCCCAGATAGCAATTCCTGTTTTAATATAATTGATTTATGTACAAACTATGCCAAAAAATAGTTCCAGTTAATATTTACCAGTACATAGAACATAGAATAAACCAGGTTGGAAGAGACCTTCAAGATCATCGTGTCCAACCCATCAACCAATCCAACACCACCCAAACAACTAACCCACGGCACCAAGCACCCCATTAAGTCTTCTCCTGAAAACCTCCAGTGATGGCGACTCCACCACCTCCCCAGGCAGCCCTTTCCAATGGGTAATCACTCTCTCTGTATAGAACTTTTTCCTAACATCTAGCCTGAACCTTCCCTGGCACAGCCTGAGACTGTGTCCTCTTGTCCTGGTACTGGCCACCTGGGAGAAGAGACCAACATCTGTCTGTCTACAACCTCCCTTCAGGTAGTTGTAGAGAGTAATAAGGTCACCCCTGAGGCTCCTCTTCTCCAGGTTAAGCAACCCCAGCTCCCTCAGCCTCTCCTCGTATGGCTTGTGTTCCAAACCCTTCACCAACTTTGTTGCTATTCTCTGGACTCATTCCAGCAAGTCAACATCCTTCCTAAACTGAGGGGCCCAGAACTGGACACAGGACTCAAGGTGTGGCCTAACCAGTGCAGTGTACAGGGGCACAATGACCTCCCTGCTCCTGCTGGCCACACTGTTCTTGATGCAGGCCAAGATGCCATTGGCCCTCTTAGCTGCCTGGGCACACTGCAGGCTCATGTTCAGTCTACCGTCAACCAGCACCCCCAGGTCCCTCTCAGCCTGACTGCTCTCTAGCCACTCTGACCCCAGCTTGTAGCTCTGCATGGGGTTGATGTGGCCAATGTGCAGAACCCGGCACTTGGATGTGTTCAATCTCATGCCGTTGGACTCTGCCCATCTGCCCAGCCTGTCGAGGTCCCTCTGCAGAGCCTCTCTACTCTCCAGCAGATCAACTCCTGCCCCCAGCTTGGTGTCATCAGCAAATTTCCTTATGATGGACTCAATGCCCTCATCCAGATCATCAATAAAGATGTTAAAGAGCATGGGGCCCAGTACTGATCCTTGGGGCACACCACTGGTGACTGGCTGTCAGCTGGGTGTGGCACCATTCACCACCACTCTCTGGGCTCGGCCCTCCAGCCAGTTCCTAACCCATAGCAGTGTGCTCCCATCCAAGCCATGGGCTGACAGCTGGTAGAAGTACTCAGCTGGAAGGACCATCTCTACAGAATGTATTTATATGTCATCAATTTGAGCAGTTTAAACAAACTAGAAAATTTAGAAAATTTAGAAACAGAACTCAGTTTGCAAAGAGAGGCCTGGCCGGGGACCGGCAAGTGAGCGAAGCAGAGCGGCTTGGCACAAACCTTAACAGAAACTTTATGAGAAAATATTTGGTTTACTGATGACCTAAGGGTGTTGGTATTTGCAACCCAGAAATTATGCCACAGATGTGCTGTGATAAGGAAAGCCAAAATAGTGCCAAGCATGTGGAGGGCTGTGCCACGTGGCTGCTGCTTTTGCCAGACTAAAAGTCCCTGGTGCCTTCCAGAGGAAACGTTTGGAGGTATTTGCAACTTAGTCTGTGGGGCACATTGCCTAAGAAAGATCTTCCTGCTCGAGGAAAAGCCTTGCTGCCAGGGGTTTGCAGGGCACAGCAAAATGGCTCCTCAGAGAGGCGGAGGGGCAACTCCCTCTGCAGCTCATGGGGCTTGTCCAGGACAGCTGCCGGCCGGACAGAGCGATGTCCTCATTGCGGGGCTGTAGCTGTCGGGGATGAGCGGTGCACACAGGGCTACCGCGGTTCCCTTGCTCAGCGTGGGTCAGGCAGAGGCTGGCTCTGTTTGCAGGATGTTGGATGTGGTCTGCAGAGCCTGCACCCAGTATGGAGTTGCCGGTAGCCAGTCCAGGAACCAGCCCTACCAGCCCTGCCGAGCCAGCTCCACAGGACTGCTCCCCACTGCTTCAAGGGAACTGATGGAGTCCTGCTAAGGGAGCCTGCTGACTGACAAAGGTCTACATTCATCCCCTCCCTGTCCTCTGTGGGAGAAGAAGCTGCCCCCACAGCCACCAGCCAGGGGGAGCTCTCCCCAGAACGGACCCGCCCCAGGGTGCCACCCCCAGGGTGCCAGCCCCATGAGACAGCAGCCTGCCGCAGCCTGGCAGCTAACCTTGCTGCAAAGAGAGAGAGGGTGTATCTTTCACATGCTTTGCACTCACTAACATGCAGTCTAATGCACGATATGTTTTGCTCAAGCTTCAGCTCAAATTGCCTCTGACACATTGCAATCGCTCTGTAGTTAAGCTGCCAGCATCTTGTTGAGTCGCCATCTGGTGGCAGCCTTAGTTCTGTTAATGGAAATTAATTCTGCAAATATTCTAATTGGTTTCAAATTGTAAATACTAAGCCAGTTGTGGGGGATATTTCACAACTGTGCACTAGAATCTGTATATTAAACAGTGATTAATTACTTATCAATAATTTGCAACAATAAAAATTAATTGTCATAATTAATATTTCATATTCATAAACTGATAATCTCTTCACCACACAAGGGCAGTGCTGTGGGACAAGAGGTCACTCAGAGGGAGGTTGGCCCAGCCCTTGGCTTTCTCTTTCAAGGAACAGGCAGGGAGGATGGAGAGATGTCAGTGAGGGGGATGAGAGATTGAGGTGAACTTGGAGAGAGGACTGGGTGTCTTCAAAGGAAGAGCTGCAGCTATGGGACACCACAGGGCAGGCTGTGGTGGGGACAACTGAGGGCACTGGCAAGGCTGAAAGCCCTCATCAGAGATGACCTCTTCATCACCATGGCTGTGGCCATTGTCTCTGCAACCAGAAGGTAGCTGAACTTCATTCACAAAGACCGCATTGCCTCCCTGCCCCACCCAAGAGTGTCACACCATAGACCTGCTCCAGCCATTACACATCCTCACATCCCACTGCCCCAGGAAGAGCCCTGAGCCATGTCTGAGGGACAGGATCTCCTTTCCAAGGGGCTGGGGGCCAGGACTTGGTCCTTTGGCTTGATCAAGCCCATCCAGGATTCCTCAGCATCAGAGCAACCTTGATATTGTCTTGGTCTTCCTATAGTTCTTGCTTCTGTTTTTCTGCTCTAACAAGCCCCAGGGGAGGTTTTTTCAGTGATGGTCCTCAGTGGGACCCATTAGGGCTCCAGCAAAGTTGGCAGTTTGCATCTGACCTCTTGAGATATTTCTGCAGCTTCATCTGAGTCTCTGAGACTCATGGACTCGACACCAAAGCCACCAGAGGAGTCATTAAATGCCTCGGGCTGGTCCTCTTCTGCTGAGCTGGGCCAGGCTCCTGAGCTGGAGGGAGCTGCTGGCAAGCAGGCAGCACTGCAGAGAGACAGCTCTGCCCAGGAGCTGCTCCTCTGCACAGGGCAGCAGGGCTGTGGGCACTGCCAGGGCATCTCAAGGAGATGAGGAAGGCAGAGAGAGCTTCAAGGTAGCCAGGACAGGTTGGGTGCTGAGAGCTCAAAGAGGAGAAAGCTTCCCAGCCCTGGGTGTGGTGAGTCTGTGGTGCAGGAGGATGGATTTGCAGTTTGTGGAGCTTGTAAAGCTGCCACATCCCACAGCCTCTGGGATCTCTCTTTTCTAGAGAGGGGCAGGAGATGCTCCAGAGCAGAGCTTCCCATCTGCACCATCAGAGACACAGGACATGACAGCTGCCTCCTGCTGGGGTGCCTGCAAGGCTGTGAAGCTTGGAGTGCACAAAGTTCCTGCAAAGAAGGAGAAGTAAATGTGAGAGGATTGTCTGGGAAATAGCCAAGGAATTGTCTGAAGGAATTCTGTCCTAACCTCTGTGATGTCTTCTGCTCTTCCAACAGTCCTCCATGCCCAGAGACAGACCATGTCCAACAGCAGCTCCATCACCCACTTCCTTCTGCTGGCATTCACAGGCACGAGGCAGCTGCAGCTCCTGCACTTCTGGCTCTTCCTGGCCACCTACCTGGCAGCCCTGCTGGGTAACAGTCTCATCATCACCACCATAGCCTGGGACCACCACCTCCACACCCCCATGTACTTCTTCCTCTTCAATCTCGCCCTCATTGACCTGGGCTACATCTCCACCACTGTCCTCAAATCCATGGCCAATTCCCTCTGGGACACCAGGGACATCTCCCTCCAAGGTTGTGCTGCTCAGGTCTTTTTTATTGTCATTTTCATTTCAGGAGAGCTTTATCTCCTCACCATCATGGCCTACGATCGCTATGCTGCCATCTGCAGACCCCTGCACTATGAGACCCTCCTGGGCAGCAGAGTTTGTGTCCTCCTGGCAGCAGCTGCCTGGGCCTGTGGCTTTCTCACTGCTCTGCTGCACACAGCCAATACATTTTCCCTGCCCCTCTGCCAGGGCAATGCTGTGGAGCAGTTCTTCTGTGAGATCCCCCAGATCCTCAAGCTCTCTTGCTCTACCTCCTACCTCACGGAACTTGTGCTAATCGTGCTCAGTGCCTCTTTTTCTTTGTTTGCTTTGTGTTCATTGTGGTGTCCTATGTGCAGATCTTCAGGGCAGTGCTGAGGATCCCCTCTCAGCAGGGACGCCACAAAGCCTTTTCCACCTGCCTCCCTCACCTGGCTGTGGTCTCCCTATTTATCACCACTGGCTTCTTTGCCTACCTGAAGCCCCCCTCCATCTCCTCCCCATCCCTGGATCTGGTGATGGCAATTCTGTACTCGGTGGTGCCTCCAGCAGTGAACCCTCTCATCTACAGCCTGAAGAACCAGGAGCTGAAGGCTGCCCTCAGCAAACTGATCCCTGGGTGTTTTCAGAAGCAATAAACTCTTTCTGTACTCCTGCAGAGCAGTTCTGATGCCTCTCAGTGCAGGCCCAGTCTGGCTTCTATACCTTTTGCTTCTGGTGGGGGATTTTGGCTTGTGAGGATGCTGTCATCTCCTCTCTCTTTTCTTTTCTCTTCCAGGGTTTGTGAAAGAGGAGCTGTGCTCCTTGTTTGTTTAAACAAAATCAAAGGCCTTTCAGTAACACTTCCCTGCCTCAAATCCTTCTTCCAAGACTTTGCTGGAACTTCAGGGACAGTCTCCCAATTGCCCAAGAGAGTGTCCCATAGATGAAGGCAGCAGTGAGCAGCTAAACCATGTGAGTGTGCAGGGGTGGGGTAGGCAGAACTGTTCTGCAGACAGAGGCCTCCTGTGAGAGATGTGGAGCAGCAGCAGAGCAGGAGCAGGTCCAAACCTGTTTGCTGGCTCTGAGCCTGGGAAAGCTGCCTCAGGTCAATCATCCTGGAGCAGCAGTACAGTTTGGAGGGGGAACTTCAGCCTAGTCCCTGACTGCAAGAACTGAAAGTAAAATAAATGACCATTGGCTGTGAAAGGAAAAGGATGATGAGGTGTGTAGAATTAAGTTGACTACTAATGGGCACAGAGAGCAGAGGCATAAACAGTTCTTTCTCTTTTCTTCTTCTCTCACTTCTGCTTGCAACTTCTCTCTCTCTGTGGTAGCTTCAGGCTGTGCCTAGAAAATTTTCCTCAGATCTTGAACAGAAAGTGGTAGAATGTAAATAAATTGCTGTTGGGTGTAAGAAGGGAAATCATGGTAAGTTCTAAGCAATCCTTTGGACAGATAACAGACAGAGAATTCAGATACATAAACTTTCTTCCTCTTTTCAGCTTCCTTGCTCTGGGAGACACTGACTTGCTTCTGCTTTGTTTGCTGACCTTGGCTGCATTGTTTTGTTTTGCCTAAGTCTAACTAAACAATTCCCTGCTCTTTCTCGCATCCCCTTGTGTCCAGGGGGTTAGGGAGCGGGCAGGGAAGGGGAAGCTATTACCTGCCCTGGTTTGTGTCCAGAGGGGTTCTTGTGGTGTTTCTAAATTGTAAAGACCTGTAAATATTGTATATTTTGTACATATTTGTTGCATTTCATTGTAGATTGTGGTTTTGATTGCAAACCAGATTCATTTGCTCCCAGCTGAGCTTCTCTGGCAATTTCATGTTGGGGGGAATTTTCAACCCACCACTCTCTCTCTCATGGCCTTGCCAGGGGATCTCTGTTTTGACTCCTGTGAGAAGGAACAGGAAGGAGGAAGGGAGTAGGGGAGGAGGTGAACTGTGCCCTGGATCCATCCAGGGGGTTCTGAGAAGTTTCTGTGCTGTTTATAAATTGTACATATCAAATACTGTTCATCTGTTGTGTATTTTGTACCTATTGCTTGCATTTCACAGCTCTAGATTTTAGTTTGCTTGTAACTAGAGCTTCACTTGCTTCCATCCCAAACTGAGATAGGTCTGGCAATTTTGTGTGTGTGTGTGTGTGTGTGTGTGTGAATTCTCTCAAACTAGTTGGGAGGGGAAATTTTCAACCTATCACAACTAGCCCCTCACAGCCACCATTTCCAGCCCTGGCCTCTCACCTCAGCTTGCATAGGTTCTTTGGACATGGACTCAGTAGCTCAGTGTAGCAGTTTGGGCTGGGTGCCCTCTGCTGTGTTCACATGAGGGGGTACTTCCTGTGTCCAAAAGTCCAGCCCAGTGGGTGGACACAGGAACCAAGGTATTTCATCCCATAATGAGATGGGGAAATACTCTGAACATGCTGAGGTGAGGAAGGAGTTCATGGGGCCAGCTCAGATGTGGACACCTGAGGGAGCTCTGACATCTCTGTGTGTGGCTGTGGTTTGACTGAGCACATTGAGCAGTAAGTTGATGCCGAACCTGCTGGTCTGGACACAGAGAGCAGAAATGCAACCAACAGCCACGTGTGAGGAGGTGACACTGGCACAGGGGGGCAAAGTGGCCTGGAGCTGCAGAGCCAGTGGCTCTTTATTGCCATGTAGATGAATGTTACAGATGCACTTTCCCACAGCCTGCCTCCTTCAGCCACTGATTTATCTCCATTTCAGCAGGTGCCCTTCTCCCCAGCTGCCTTTCCCTGCATTTCAAAATGCAGCACTCTGCTGTTTTCTGCTCCCATCCTTTTCTCACACAGTTTGGAGGTGCAACATTGCTTATCACCTCCAGGGCCTCACAGACATGAAGGCCATCTAAACATTTGGTTATCACTTCCCTTTTGGGTTCCACATCTCCCCCTTCTTTGTTTTTTAATTCTGAGTCTATGGCATCCTGGTATCCAGTCCTGATTCAGATGTCTCCTGGTCTCATTTACACGTGGTCAGTCTCATAGCATAGGATCAGGCTTAGGTTGGTTGACTTCCAGCTTTGTAGGCACAGCCATCTCTGCAGTCAGCTTTCATTTGGCTGTCCTCATTGCAGGCAGGGGATTTCAGGTGTATGGACTTGTGGCAACCACAGGCTGCTTGGCCTGTTCTCCCCTCCTGGATGGCTCTCTTACAGCACAGAGATTCATGCCTCGTGCCGAGGTCTGGTATGGCTGTCTCCACCACTCAACACCTCTTGGGTTGCAGCCAACAGCAGAGCTAGAGGTTCTTCTAGCCAAGGCCAATCCAGTCTTGCCCTTGACCATGGGAGGAGAGGCTTGGTGGGTCCCAGCCCTTTCACCTGGTTGTTAACACAGAGCCTCACCTGTCTGATCTGGTGAGAAATGGCTATCAGGGTGTAGTAGTTTGGGCTGGGTGCCCTCTGCTACAGGGGGTGCTTCCTGTGTCCAGAAGTCCAACCCAGAGGGGTGGACACAGGAAACTAGGTATTTCATACCATAATTCTCTGTGCCACTATAAAATCCAGTTTGGGGTCTGGCACTTCCTCTTTCTTTCCTCGCCATCATCCAGTAATTGGGGGAGATGTCTCCTGGCCTTGGGCCTGGCTAGGGATGGGCAGTCTCAGATCTGGCCAGCTGAGACTGGCCTACCAGTGTGTGTGTGGGGGGGGGGGCGGGGAAGAAGGAGCCCTGGGGGTCTTGGGTGTACCATCAGGTGGGCATGGGATGTTTCTGGGTCTGCTTTGGGGTTTCTTTTGTCACTGCTGTGACAGTTTCAGGCTGTGCCTTTGAGAAATGGACAGTTACTGGAACACGCTGGCTGAATGTTTTGGTGGAAGAATGAAAACAAAGATAAGTTAAACTAATTTCATTGGTAGATTGGCAGAATGCAACTTTAAATTTTTAGCTTTAGTTTGGTTTGAGTCTCAGTCAGTTCAGTCTGTCTTTTTCAGTCTGTCTGTTTCAGTCTCTCTGAGCAACAGCTGTGCTGGACAGAGTTGACCTTCAATTAACTGAGCTAAGCAGATAAGAAACTAATTCTTGCATATGCTTTGAGCTAACAGAATTTCCTCCTCAGTAATTACCTTTCTCTCTCTCTAACCCTTTTTGGGAAAAAAGGGAGGTAGTGGGAGAAGGGGGGTACAGTTGGCGGGGGGGAACCCCTCTACTTGGAGGAGGGAAAGGTGTTCTGTATTACGTTCTGTGCTGTACATTTCTGTATATTTTGTAACTATTGTATATTGTGTATATAACCATCTGCATTTCATCCTGCTTGTAAATATAGCTCTTATCCATTTCTGCTTCTCCGACTGAGTTAGCCGCGGTTTCTTTGTGTGGGGGGGAGAACTGAACTTGCTCTCACCACCACAACTGTGCTTTTGGCTCTCTGTACACATTCACCGCTTTCCATTTAAACTTTCCATCACTTTTGCAATCCGTTTGTCTGAGTCATTATTTCTGCCCGTGGTGGGGAGGGGTCTGCCTCAATGTCTCGGTCCAGAGAGGGAAAGAGACTCAGTTCTTTTGAATATTCCCGTGTTGTGAAATTAGAGGCACAAATGAGGCCAAAATATCAACAGCTCGACTATTTATTACATAAATAAAGTGGATGGATCAGAAGGGGAGAGGGAGAAAATAGAGAAAAGAGAGAGAAGAGAACCAAGTAAATTTTTTTTGGTGATCTCCTGACTCATGCTTCACCCCCCACTCACCACTGAGAAGTGAAGCCCTTAGTTGCCCTGGGAGGCATAACCCTCCCCTCACCAAATGGTCCCACCAAGAGGGAAGCAGTGGCCTCAGCCCTCTTTTTAGGCTCAGGCCAGCATTTCACAATGATTTCTAATTTCCTCGTGGATACCCCATCAACCACTTCTTTTGGAATACCTTTCTTCTGACCCACCCCCCACCAATATTGCCGGGTATTCAAGTGTTCCCTGCCCCTAGCCAGGTGCCTACTACGAATATGGCGCAACTGGCCCTGGAGGCTTGGTGGGTGAATCGTTTTCACATGCCTCAAGCCTCTAGTTTGAGGTTTTTTAATTCCCTCAGGTATACTATACTGCCTGGCATAATCTAATAACTCCCTTCCCACTTCTTCCCATCTCCATGGCTTCCTGGAAGAAAGTGAGGTATCAGCTATTTCTTTTTGGATCTGGATACCTCTTATTTTAAGCGAGTCAGGGAGACCCCTGATCAAAGGAGGCATTCTGTTTGCATTCACCAGGAGAGAAAGGGGGGATTCAAAATGATGTTTTAGTTCTCTTTCATAGATCATTTGCAGGCATGCAGCCTTTTGCACATTCTCCATTATCTGATTCATCCCTCCCTGCAGAACTACAGGTTCCCCTCTCTCCTTTGGATCAAACCCCCCCTGCCCAATAGGCAGCTCACTGGGTAAGGCTCCCAGGGTCCACTCCTGTTTTTCGTGGTTAGAAAAACATTATCACCTCAATAGCCCATGGCTTCAGCTTCTGTTAACATAATCTGATCACCTCCAGTTTGTGAAACTCGCCACCTATATTCCACCTCAGATTCCCCAGCAGAGCGTGCAAATTCTTTACGAATTCTGGCCAGCAGAGTGTAGGAGAAAGGTGCATCTTTAGTTGTGACAGTGGGGGTAGTTTCCCCATCCTCATATAAAACTTCAGTTTTAATGAGAGGTCTGACATGCACAGCAGCTTCCTTAGCTGTTGTCAATTCTGCCCGAGGGTACACAGGGGCAGACTCCAGGTAATTCACACCCTGTTTTGAGTCCAAATACAAATTTTGCCTCCTCTCCTTTTCCAATTGAATTTTAAGGTCTGCCACTACGTCTTTCAGGGTGGCAACATGGCTTTGTAGTGACGAAACTAAGTCCTGCAAAGAGGAAATAGTTTTATCCTCCTGCTCATGCCATTCCTCTTTCTCCTTCACTGAAGCAGCTAAACAGGCGCCTAAAACCGCACAAATAAAACCTTTGCCTTTTCCAGCTTTTGCTTTTGCATCTTTCTGCCGAGCCACAATTCTATCAGCCACACTCCAGAAATTATGCCAATTTTCACAGGCCAAGTCAAGTACCTGTACAGATGGGCGGGCACCATGAGCTTCTAAAAGGTCAAAAAGCCTCTCACTCAGGGCCCTCTCTTTTGTTTCACAAAGCATTTCTTAACAGGGCACTAAGTTTCACGAGGGAGTCGGATCAAAAACACTGTTTGTACCAACAAAATCTTCCCTGGCAAAACGTACACTTTCAAAGGCTTACTCCAAAATAATCTTCTCCAGGAAAAATGCACAATAGATTTCTCAGGAGAGGTCACACACAAGAAAAAACAACCAATCTGGGCTTCTCAAGGAAGTCACACTATTTCCCTGAGAGAACCCACACTTGCAAAAGCTTCTCAGCTTTTGTACCTCAAATTTTCTGTTACACCAGGACAAGAACACTGTGATTCTTAAGGAAGAGTCACTCTGTTTCCCTGAGACAACAGACACCTGCAGAAGTTTCTCAGCTTTTGCTTCAATACTGGGCTTCTCGGGGAAGGCACACTTTCCCCGAGAGAATACACACTTTACAAATATCACCAAAACTGGGTTTCCCAAAACAGGGTACTGAGAATTCTCAGGGAGGTCACACTATAAAATCAACATTTGTACCCCAGTTAATCTTCCCCAAGAAAGCACACATGTTTAAAGCTTTTGAGAACTCCCACACAGTCTTTCTGAACACACACACACACACACATATTTTGGGGTTCTCAGAAATGCAGTAGTCTTGCTGTGATACTTTCACTGCATGGGAATCCTGCCAACTACGCCAATATTAATGTCTCAGTCCGGAGAGGGAAAGAGGCTCAGTTCTTTTGAATATTCCCGTGTTGTGAAATTAGAGGCACAAACGAGGCCAAAATATCAACAGCTAGACTATTACATAAATAAAGTGGATGGATCAGAAGGGGAGAGGGAGAAAATAGAGAGGGAGAGAGAGAGAAAAGAGAGAGAAGAGGAAAGGAATTATATTACCACACCCCTCCCCCCTCCCCAAGACTGTTCGAGTCTGTGGAGGAAAGGTGCTGCAGGAGTTGCTGCCTTTGTAGAGAAATGGTGCTGAGGCTTTGGCTGCAGAAGAGATGTGGTGCTCTGGGCAGCCTCTTCAGCTCCATGAGTTGCAGCAGGTGGATCTTAGGACATGGAGAGAGGGTTCAGTCTGCTTCTTCCAGGCTCCATGGCCTCTTTTCTCCAGAGCAGCATTGTCCCAGACTTTTCCTTCTCAGCAGCATGGTCCTTCTCCTGTGTTTTCCTTCATCTCTGTTTTTCTTCTCTTAAACCAGTAGTTGCTCAAGTCTTTTATACAGTTTTTAGTCCTTAGGTATGTGTCCAAGTATTGTCCCTCAGGAATTCCAGGGCCAGGAAATAAATATCCAGGTATAGTTCCCCAGGAAATCTTTCTGTGCATTGCTGTGTGTTTGGGCAGGGGTCTAAATGGAGGGGGGAGGCCTCCGCCTCCTCCTTCTCCATCTACATGCCCCCACACTCATTACACATCAGGAAACAGGTGGTGAATCCATTGTCTCACCATTTCCAGGGTACTTGATGGGTGGAGATTATCTTGTTTTATGCATATTCCCGAAGGTGGCCTCGGTCCACTGTTGTGAGGCCAGCTGTGGTCCAGTGATTGATGTTATCTTTTGCACCTTCCAAGTTGTTCCAGTGGCTCTGCCCAACACACATCAGCTATTGTCTGGCCAAGCAGCAAGTGATTTTATCTTTGTTGAGTCACACAAGGAAAGAGAAGCTTAGTCTCTCACACTCAACCCATCACACAGGGCAAGGCAGAGGCAGATCCAGGTGAGCAGAAGAGCCACATCAGGGTGTAGCAGTGGTTTTGAAGCTGCTGGTGGCTGTGGGCTTCCCAGGGGTGTTTCACCTGACCATTTCTGCATGGTCAGCTGAGGTGCTGAACATTGCACAAGAAGCATTTCAGACCTTAGCAGTATCCGATGGTGCAGATTCTCTCCTCCTCACCCAGCACAAAGCTCTCCTTAAACTGAATAAGGGAGAGACTCAGACCATGTTTTGCTCTCATCTGCTATAACTTCTGGGAATGCTACAGGATCCTCAGTTCTCTGTGCTTCCTTAAAACATGCACACCTCAGCCCCTGAGATGCCTCAGGCAGGGGAGGAGAGCTTGAGTAAAAAGCTCAGCCAGGCTGCTGAGCAGAAGCAGCAGGGGGGCTGGAGGCACTTGTTGATTCTCCACTGGTGTCTGCACTCTTTCCATCCCAACTCTGCTCCTCTGGAGAAGCTGTGGGAATTGTATCTGTCTGCTGTGTTATGATTATGATTAATGAGAAACTAATAAGGCCCAGGGCTGGCTCCTGGGCTGGTCTGCATGGAGACGGTGAGGACAAACTTCTCCCTCTTGCAGCAGTGGAGAGGTGATGGAATGTAGGCTAGTCAGTAGGCAGGCTCCCTTCGCAGGACTTAGGTGGCTCACTCTGGATGGCAGTGAGTGGTCCTCTGGGTTTGGCCCAGTAGGACCAGTAGGGCTGGTCCCTGGACAGGATCAGCCCTCACAGCAACCTGCTTTGGGGCTGGCAAGGACAGCCCCAGGGAAGAAGTGTGGCTGTGCAGAGTGGCAGCTTCCCCTTTGCTTGGCTTGAAGGAGCAGGCAGGACCCTCTTGGAGTGCTCCTGGCTTGGGAGCACAGGGCACAAACAGTGCCCTGGATTTCCCTGGGGTTCACAGGGCATGGAGCAGCAGCAGTGGCAGCTCCTCTTCTCTCCCACAACGGCAGGGTCACACAGGCATGCAGCTAGGTGCTGCTCCTGCTTTATGCGAGCCAGTATGCACAGCTGTGGCTTGTTGGTCTGCTGCTTCAGGCTGAGGCAGGCATTTGGGCTGCCGGACCTGGCTAAGTCCCTTCCCTGGCAGCTGGGCGATCTTATCCTCGGAGGTCCAGTCCTCTTGAAGACATGATGGGTCCTTCAGACCAGTGAGGCTGGCAATACAACACTGTAGCTTCTCAGGCTCCCAGCAAGGGTCCCTTCTCTGGAGATACTCTCAGAGCTGAGGCTCAACAGGCCTGGGCGGATGCTGGCTTCTCCTCATCCTGCAGAGGCCACTGGTTTGTGTGCATGTAGGAGAGAGAAGACTTAATAGCAATGGCTTAATAGAAAATGTTATGGCACGTAGGCAGAGAGCTTGGTAGCTCAAGCAAAGAGAAGGAGGACAAAGGCTGGTGAGAGGCTTTGAGCACAAGCCCTATGAGGAGAGGCTGAGGGAGCTGGGATTGTTTAGCCTGGAGAAGAGAAGTTGCCCTCTACAACTACCTGAAAGGTGGTTGTAGACAGGAAGGGGTTGGTCTCTTCTCCCAGGCAACCAGCACCAGAACAAGGGGACACAGTCTCAAGCTGTGCCAGGGGAGGTTTAGACTTGAGGTGAGGAAAAGGTTCTTCACTGAGAGAGCTGTTCGTCATTGGAATGGGCTGCCCAGGGAGGTGGTGGAGTCGCCGTCCCTGGAGGTGTTCAAGGGGAGATTGGACGTGGCACTTGGTGCCATGGTCTAGTTGTGGGGTCTGTTGGGACAGGTTGGACTTGATGATCCTTGGGGTCTCTTCCAACCTTGGTTATACTGTGATACTGTGAAAGAGAAAGAGAACAACTTGTTTACAATTTGGGGTAATACTTAACAGTTTCTCAAGGCTGGATTTGGCCCCAGCATGCAGACTCCCTGTGCACTTTCCTCTTCAAAAAAGAAGGATAGAAGAAGAGGAGGCACCAGGATCTTCCCCAGATCCTTGCTGCTTTTTCTCCACCTGGACTTTTGCTGCACACAAGCAGAACACCAAGAGTGAAAGAAAAAAGGGTCCAGGAACTCCAGGGAGGCAGCAGTGGTGGAGTTACCACTGAGCTGTGAGCAAGATAATGGCCCTGGTCCAGCCACCACAATGAGCTAAGATACAAACTGAGACCAGGTGGGAGCAGGACCATGGCCGCAAGGGGAGCCAAGTGGCCTCGCGTTGGGCCAAGTGGCCAAGACCTGCGGAGCTGGTGGCTATGTACTGGGACATGTGTGAATGTTGTAGTCCCACTTTCCACAGCCTATCCCCACCAAGCTCACTGTTTTATCTCTATTTTAACAGGTGCCCCTCTCCCCAGTGGCCTTCCCATCTGTTTCAAAGATGCAGCACTTTGATATTTTTTACTCCCATCCTTGTCTCACAGGGTATGGAGGTATAGCTTCTCTTCACAGTATCACAGTATCACAGTAACTAAGGTTGGAAGAGACCCCAAGGATCATCAAGTCCAACCTGTTCCTCTTATCACCTCCAGGGCCTCTCAGACATGAAGGCCATCAAAACATTCTGCGATCACTCCCTTTTTGGGTTCCAACCCCTCTGCAGCCATCTGCTCAGCACAAGCAGGTTGCCTTACTGCAAGTATGTGGCAAAACCAACAAGTTATGACCTGGTTATGATTTATCAGCCAATCAGCATTTCTTGAGAGTGAGAAGGAGATGAAGAGGTTGGATCATAGTAGCCCTTAATCATTAACCACTTTGCACTTCCCAAGGTCTTCAGCATAATGTGTTATAGTCAAGCAGCCACTGAATTCCAGAGTGGAGAAGGACAAGGCTGACACTGACTGACTGCAAGGGATCCTGAAGTCAAATCAGGATCACAGGATCACAGGATCACAGTATAACTAAGGTCGGAAGAGACCCCAAGGATCATCGAGTCCAACCTGTCCCAACAGACCTCATGACTAGACCATGGCACCAAGTGCCACATCCAATCTCCTCTTAAACACCTCCAGGGATGGGGACTCCACCACCTCCCTGGGCAGCCCATTCCAATGATGAACGACTCGCTCAGTGAAGAACTTTCTCCTCACTTTGAGTCTAAACCTCCCATGGCGCAGCTTGAGACTGTCCCTATGGCTGTGCCTGGATGGAACCACAAAACACAGTAACAGAGGGACAGAGCCTGCTGGGAGTGGGAGACAGAAACCTCACCCTGGAGACAGAAACCTCACCCTGGTGACAGCAAAAGTGTCTGTCCAAACACACAGAGAGGTGCAGAGGTGGCTGGCAGAGAGGCTGCCTGCAGTTCAGTTTCTTTCTGCACAGCTCAGAGCAAACACTCACAAAGCTTCAGCATTCTCAGCAGAAAAGAACTGAGCCCTGAGAAGTCTGACTTGGTCCTGGCTCTTGGTGCAGGTTGCTCCTGAGAGACGTTTGAGTGGGAGAGATGCTGGACACAGCTGCTGCAGTCTGGGAGATCCAAGGGTCTGACTTAGGGTCACTGTTCCTAGGCCTGAGATTGTTAGCTTTTTTTAGGTATTTCTCTGCTCTGGCCCAGCTTGGATGTAGAACCAGCCTGGCATTTTCTGTCAGTTCCACAAAGCCACTGCTTGCTGAGTTATGAAGTTTGATCTCTCCCCACTGTTGGCCAAAAGTACATCTGCACTGGGCTGTTACAACACAGATACAGCTGTGCTGGGCTGTCAGGAGGTGACAATAGTGAGAGCAGTGCAAGGCTGGGAAAGAGACCTCCTAGTGCTGGGGTTCTGTCTTCCCCAGTCTCTGCCTGATTTATCCTGGATTGGTTCATGGTCTAGGAAGGTGGGGGAGGGGGAAGGGGGTGTGGAAACAACATCAGATCTCAAGTGGACTTCGAGTGACAGGGGGACAGTGCCACCACAGTCCACCCTGTGACTAAAGTCCATTGATCTCACCCAGAGTGGCCATGTGTTGGTCTCTTGCCTCTGTGCCTATGAAGAGAGGATGCCATGGTCCAATCAGAATGGGAAGGAGATTTGGTGATTAGTCAATGTCCAAAGTCATCTTCATTGTGGTTCAGTGACATCAAGCACGCAGGAACCATGTCTGAGGGGGACATTTGCAGCAGGGTGACTGCCTGGCGACCCTCCAAACTCTGACATGCAAACCTATGTTGAACAGCAAGCACAGAGCAGAGCAGGCAGGAAAACTCACAGTGGCTGTGACACCAGGGGCAGTGTCCCAGCTGCTGCTGGAGGCCATCCAAGCAGGACTTTCCTCATTAGGGTTCTCCACCCCTCTTGACCCACTTTAACACTCCATGCATTTCATTAGTGTCGTGGTGGACTGTGAGCAGAGACCTTTGCCCTTCTTCTCCTGGTGGTGCTCACTGTATGGTGATTATTAGTATGTAATAGGTGGAACAAGTAATAAAAAGATTAATAACTTTATTAATAAAGAAATACCCAGGGGAAATGTTAATAAAACCTATTTCCTGGTTGGCAATATTCAGCTGTGGAGCAGATCCCTCCCCAGCAGGAACATGGAACAATTTAAATCACATTAGCAAACCTGCAGACACAGCAAACAGTAATCTAAACTGTAAAGAAAAAAGAGAAGAACGTTGACAACCTGCCAGCTGTGCCCACAGCAGGGGTGAGGGGGGCTCTAGAATTCTGTAGGGCAACAGAGCTTTGAACAGATACTTGTAAAGATCCAAGCTCGTAGCTCACTCACTGCAGATCACTTCAGAGCAGTACCTTCAGTCTCAAGGTTTATAATCCACAGACCCTGGCACCCCGTGGCACGTGTGGGGATCGAAACAACACCAAAATAGCCTCAAACAGGCAAAGGCTGCAGGAACACTTTCACTTTCTCTTGGGTCCTGCAGCTAGTTGCTGAGGCACACACAGGGTTTATCTCCAAAGGCTTTAGAGCTGAAAGCTTTGTAGCTGTAATGGGTTAGGGCAGGCCCCCTCCCCACCATGGGCAGAAATAATGACTCAGACAAACGGATTGCAAGTGATGGAAAGTTTAAATAGGAAACAGTGAGTGTGTACAGAAAACCAGAAGCACAGTGACAAGACAAACCCCAAAACAAACCCAGAAGCATCCCATCCCCACCTGAGGGTGCACCCAAGACCCCCAGGGCTCCTCCTTCCCCCTCCCCACTGCTAGGCTAGTCTCAGCTGGCCAGATCTGTGACTGCCCATCCCCCCCCGTGGCCTTGGGCCTAGCCAGGCCTATGGCCAGGAGACATCTCCCCCAGTTACCAGGTGGCGGAGAGGAAGGAAAGAGCAAGTGCCAGACCCCGCCGTGGATTTTATAGTGGTGCAGGAATTATGGTAGGAAATATCTAATTTCCTGTATCCACCCACTGGGCTGGACTGCTGGACACAGGAAACACCCCTGTAGCAGAGAGCACCCAGCCCAAACTATGGCAACAGCAGAGGTTGCTGCCCAGGCTTGCAGGGCTGTTGGCTTTGTAGCTTTGCCTGCTTGGAGAGGTTCCTCAGCTGCAATCCACACAGCAGTGCTTCTGGCTTCTTCCAATGAACCCAAACTGTCCTGTGGTCTCGGCTCTTCAGGGGTTTGTCTCCCGGCCCGGCAAGATGTCTGTCTGCTCCTGGGCTTTACAGCGCGTTGCTGCAAGGAGCCTTGCTCTCTGTCTGGGGAACCTGAAGCACAGCTTGGATTCCAAGCTGCAAGGCAAGCAAGGATTGGCTGCCAGGACTTGCAGGGTTAAGGCTTGTGGCTTCTCCCAGATCTTGGACAAGGCAAGGCAAGGCACTAACTCTTTGGGCTAGCATTTATAGATTTCCCAGGACAATGCTGACAGTGACAACAAAGATTAAGAGATAAAAACCTGAGCCTTTAACCTATAGAATCAGTTTCCTCTAAACATGGCCACAGGCACACACACGTGGCCCACTTGGACCCTGTGGCATGCTCAGACAAGCCTGGGCAACATGGGCAATCTCCTGAAACACCAGACCTGCAAGCCCCTGACCCGTTGTCTGATTCAGAGCATTTTTGAGGCTTTTGTCCCTGCAGGACACAGGGCTGATGAAATCAGGGTGGTGGAGGAGCTGCTGGATCATAGTGAAGTTCATTCCAGTGATTGTAGGGTGTAGTTCATAATAAAACCTGCGATCAAAGACACATGGGTCGGTTCTCCCGGTATGGGAACCGACCCACCGGGCAGCTCCCAGGAAACCCAAGTCTTTGGGTTCCGGGGGGAGTATGGTTGCAAAGCTGAAACTTAAAGGAATTGATGGAAGGGCGCCACCAGGAGTGGAGCCTGCAGCTTAATTTGACTCAACACAGGAAACCTCACCCGGCCTGGACACGGACAGGATTGACAGATTGAGAGCTCTTTCTTAGTTCTTAGTTGGTGGAGCAATTTGTCTGGTTAATTCCTTTAGCCAGATATGGCGACGACGGAGGTTCTTGGAATCAATACGGCTGACCAATATGATCGGGTATTGATCCTTTATTGTTCCAGTATTGCAGGCCTATGGCTCAGGCCTATGGTGAAAGCATGGCACAGTAAAGCATGGAAGGAGAGGAGACAGGACAGGCAGAAAAAGAAGAAGTGTGTAGCAAGGAAACCGCTACAATTTATATAACCTTGGTATGCCTTGTTGGCATGGACTCATTGGTCCCCTATGAGTGACCACACATCACACTATTGTAGATTATTGGTCCAACTACTGATGACACGCGAGGTTTGTTGATGCAGGTGCATGTCCTGTTGTCGCTCCAGAGGAACAGCCTGCCAGATACCAAACCCCATTTGAAAGGACACCTTCTCCATAGGTGATTCTTGTCTAGCCCTGCAGAGATCCAAGCAGAAGAGGAAGCCCCTCTGGGAAAATCTCTGGCAGTGCCAGGGGTAGGTCCCACCTGCTCCAAGAGCTCAGCAGAGCCAGAGGAGACCTCACTGTCCAGCAGTTCTTGCTCCCAGGCTCTCTGGACCAGGCAGGGTTCATCAGGGTGCTGAGTGCCAACTGATGCTCTGCTCCCCAGGATCAGTTGAGACTCAAGAGCTGTGTCCTGGCTGGCTCACCAAGCTGACATAGTGCATTAACTTAATGACCCCACACCAACATGACCACTAAGCAGTATCCTTTATTACATCACACACAGCCTGCACTGGAGCTCTGCAAAAGGCTGGGAGCCCTGAGCAAGGCAACCACACTGCTCATGGAAGGCTGAACAAGACAGATGCATTACGAGGCTATAAACTTCTTTAAAGAGAGAAAGTCCTTTCACTTCCTGGTCTTGGATGCTTTCCAAACACCTTGCAGTCCTGATCCTCTCTTGCCAGTTGTTTCTTCTCATTGGTTTGTGGCCAGTTTCACAGCTTCCAAGCCAGAGACTGCTTCCCTGTGTCTCTCTGCAGCTGCAATGCTATCTAAGCCCAAGGCATTACCATTACCCAGCTTAACTGAAACTACTTCTAGTTGTGTCTCAAAACCTATTTCCTATGCTACTGGAGAAGCTTTTTCTAACAGAAAGAAAATAGAAGAGGAAGCAAAACCATTAGGGAGTGGCCTTCCTCCAGCACAATGCACAGAACTAGTCATCATCAGCAGTGTGCTGCACTATGCTTAGAGGCTCATCCTCAGGCGTTCCAGAAGTAAGACCTGTGGAGAAGAAAGGAAAAAATTTCTCTGCCTGGCTGCTGCCCCCAGCAAGGGTAAAAGTGTGCAGAGCTCTTTTCTTACCGACATCGTAAACCGACAGCTGCTTGGCTGAGACGTCCAGGAAGAGCCCAATCTTTTGTGGCCTCCCACCCACACTCAAAGGGGACCATGGCTCCACAAAGGCCCAGCAGTCTCGCCCATCTACAAGCCCTATGGCCCAGAAGCCATTCTCAGGGGACAGAGTCAAGGTCCCTTTGCGAGTCACAGACTCCCGCGCAACACCCAAGGTCCAGCTTTTCCTCCTGCCAACATCCACTTCCCAGTAGTGCCTGCCCGAGGTGTAGCCTTCCTTTGCCAGCACAAACAGGTGGCTGTCAAACCTCAGAGCATTCCTGGGAACATCCCTCAGGGCCCCAGTGTCTTTTACACTCTTCCCCGCCTCAGAGATCTCCAGTCTGGGGTGAGCTGTGTCGGCATCCAGGGTGACATCCCCTGCAACCACCAAGTCATGCCATGAGGAGCAGTCAGCACAAGCTCTGCTTTGCTGAGACTTTCTCCTCTGTGTCCTCATCCACCTCTCCCTTGCTCTTCCTCCCCCTCCATGCTTAGGTGCACCTGGCAGCCTCTTGCCCCAGGGGACCTCCAGCTTCTCTCCTCCCATACCTTCCATGTCCCTCCCTCGGGCTGCTGACCAGGAATTGCTGGGGGGATGGCCTGAGGAGAAGGACCAGGAGCTGGCCATGCAGCTCCTCCTTGGCAACACCAGAACTACAATAGACTTTTACAGGCCTGAGGAGCTGCCATCACAATGGCCAAAGGAAGTTCTGTGTGACAGAAAGGGAGGAGGAAGCCAGAGAGATCAGGGATCAGGCTGGCAGGCAGCTGAAACCCACCTGGCAATCACTGCAGACACTCAGTGGCCAGCAAGAGCTGCTAAAATACAGACCCAAAGAGTTCAGTAACTGCTGAAAACTGGTGTGTGGGAGCAGAGCCTGCTGGCAATGATGGTGGAGGACAGCCAAGTGTTGAATCAGCTGGACACAAGTCCCATGGCTGTGGAAATGCAGGACCAGCAGCTGGAATTTGGGTGGGGGTCATGGTGAACTCCTTAGCAAAGCCTGAAGGAGATTTTCAATCTCATCTCAACTCAGATTTAAAGACTAAGGAACTGAGCCTTCAGTGGAGCAAGAGCAGCTGCAGGCACTTCTCCTGAGCCTTGAAAGAGGGCAAAGCCAGGAGTGGGAGGCAGGGCCTGAAGCAACCAATGCTGGTTGACCATCCCTCTTCCCCACAGCTGGGATGGCTCCTGTCAAGCACAGGCAGGGGCTGTGGCAGCACACAACCAAGTCCAAAGCTCTCAAAGAATCCCTGCCCTGAGCATGTTCCTCAGCCAAGAGCTCTCTGAGCACTGGGAGCTGCCTGCCAGAGCTGCACTCCCAGCGAGTGCTCAGCTCCACCATCGCCCTGCTGCTTACCTTGGTAGCGCTGGATCCTGAAAAGCTCTGTGGGAAGAGAGGAAAGCAGCCATGAGTGGATTTGCCAAGGCTAGCTCCAGAGTGCTGAGACATAGCCCAGGCTGCTGAGCAAAAGCTTCTTGTTCTCCTCTAGTGCTGTGCTGCTCGTGTGGCAGGGGAATAGGGAAGAGGACTGCAGCAGGACACCTTTAGCACAGATCAGGTGACGGAGAGCCCAAGCTACAGACTCCCTTTAGAGACAAGGGAGGCAAGAGGGACCTCGAGCACCTGCAGTGTCCACCTCAGCACGCAGGCATCTCACTTGCATGGGACACAAGAGCTGCTCCCCAAGAAACACTTGCATCACTTGTGAGGAGGTGCAAAGGATCTGCTAGTAGGTTCCTTTGATTGCCCACCAGGGTTTGCTTTCAGAGAGAGAAAGGTCTGCTGGGGCCCTCAAGACAAGGCCATGGAGCTGCTGGAGTGGAGTGAAGAGGATCAGGGGCCTGGAGCACCTCTCCTGTGCAGACAGGCTGGGAGAGCTGTGGCTGCTCAGCCTGGAGAGGAGCAGCTCCTTCAAGCTGCATTTCAGTATCTGAAGGGGATGTATAGGCAGGCTGGGGAGGGGCTGTTCGAAAGGTGTTGTAGTTTGAGCAGGGTGCCCCCTGCTGTGTTCACTTCCTGTGTCCAGAAGTCCAGCCCAGAGGGTGGACACAGGAAATTGTATTTCTTACTAGAATTCTTTGCACCACTATAAGATCCAGTGCGGGATCTAGCACTTCCTCTTTCTTTCTCCTCTGTCAGCCGGGAACTGGGGGAGATATCTGCTGGCTTTGGGCCTGGCTAGGCCCAAAGTGTAGTGAAGGATGCTTATAGTCAGGATTGTGCCCCAAACATTTCTGGAACATACTCCTCTGAGTGTTAACCCTCCTTTGTTTCTCCCTCCTTTCTGGGGGCAGCAGGGGGGATCCTGGCACCACAGAGTCCAGGTAAACAGCCTGCCTGGGTATAGCACATACTTACACCATATTTGGTAGGTGTTAGTCCATTGGTTAATCTTGCGTTAGCAACAGAATGCTCATTGGGCCAGTATTCCCTGGGGCAAAAGGTAAATAGGGGTCATTTGGTAAATGAGCCCCCTACATCGTGTTGGAGCCTGTGAGTGTGTGTGTGCCAGTGCTGCCACAGTCCACCTTGCCTGGGACTCAAGCCAGTGCCCTAAGAGACCTCACGCTCCTTTGCCACCGTCACCCAGCTGCGTGCGGTGCCGTGGAGAGTACCCCGTGGGATCAACCACAGCGCAATCCATTGCTGCAGGAGAAGCGCCAGTAGCCTGTGTGAGCCAGCGTCACTGACCTGCCACAGCTTCCCCTCGAGCAGGGAACCTGTGTGTCCTTGGAGAAGCAGCAGCCACGCAGTGCAGCCATGCGGCCAGCGCCATTTCCTGTCTCAGTCTTACAGCACATCCGTGCCATGTTCTCTGGACTATAAACATTATCAAGGGGAGACTTCATGAAGTTCTCAGCTTGTAAGTCAAGCCTTTCTTTATAGAGTTTCCAGTTAAGGTAGCGTTTAGATTGCTCCGGGTGGAGTGTTGCCGGTCATTGACCAACCCCTCCCCAGCCACTTTCTGAATTAGTTTTGATTCTAAGTTCTGTGAATTGTTTGATTCAATTGCCCATACACAAACATTCTGTAAAGACAGTTTCACTAACTGAATATCGATACCTGTGAAGGGTGACTGTAAATACCCCTTACAGAGTTTGTATATATATATAAAATAAACCTAACATATATTTTCATTGATATATTTGCCACTCATTTCTGAGGGCATATTCACAACATTAATGGCGCAGCGAGCAGGGTTATCCAATAAGTGACTACCTTTACAGAATGGGCTATGTGATGAAACGATCCGATATACAATGGGCTATAGAAAATCTGACAAATCCGGACCAAATTACTATGAAATTAACTGAATAAGTGATCGAGCTATGCGCTGACCCAACCACAATAACCAAGGAAAGAGTTACTGTGATTGGGCCTTGCATAATGCGAGCACAAGATGAATTTACAGCATTACAAGAAGAGATTAAAAAACTCGAGCTAAAAAATAACTTCCTGGAAAGAGAGTTAGGAAAGGCTGAGGCACAAAATGGTAAACTTCATGATTTATTAACGTTGCAAATTAAAGAAAGCAACGCTACTCTCAAGGCATTAGCAGGATCAGACACAGAATCTGTTTCAAACCTCCCTGGGATCTCCCAGCCATCTAGCCCCGAGGAGCCCCGCGGCCGCGATGTCGCGCCTGGACTCAGATCTCCCAAACCGTCCTTTTACAAATTACCCCCACCGCAGTCTCGCGGAAAGAACTTAAAAGTAGCGAATCCCACTGTAGCGCAAGACTTTAGACCCACGGTGTCCTTGGAGCTGCCGACGCTCCAAACAGCGAGTCCCGATTCACCCGTTCAGCCCAGCATGTCAGCAGCAGCGTGCGAATTAAATCCGCCTGCTAGTAGTGCTCTAAGGAGCAAAGTCTGGGAAAAATACCGGAGCTACTGCACACAGAGAAACCCGTCTGACCGGGGCGATACGGATTACAGTTCGGAAGACGAACCCGTACTGAGCAAAGCCGTGTATTTACGTCCCATTCTTAAAGAGCAATTTAAGATGGCTCTTTAAGATGGCTGCCGCAGCCGAGGGACAACAACTACCTCCATTCGCCCGTACAGCGGAGCAAAGCTTCGAGAGCTGCAGGAGACGTTCGCACGAGAACCAGATGAGTCGGTAACAGACTTTTTGTATCGCGTTATGGAATTGGGCGGGGATACAATTATTTTGGACTGTAATGAAGCAAAAGGCTGTTCATGGGGCCATGAAGTATTTTTGGGGATGGGTCCAGAGGGATACCACTCGTTAACTTCCCGTATCGCTCACTGGGCTGGAAGTTTAGACCCTATAGATAGAGATGAACCAACAGAAGTGAGGGTTACAAGTTCGGCTGAACTCACTGCCACGATTAAAAAATTGGCATGCGTTCAAGCAATGTACGATCGCGGGGCATATTCTTCCCCACTAGATGCCCCAATTAACCCAGTGCGACTCAAAATTCTAATCCGAGGTCTGCCGCCGGGTCTTAAAAATGTATGTGATGCCAAAAAGGAGGAAATTGAACGAGTAGTTGAAAGGAATAATGCCTGGGAACACCACTTAACTTGGGAAGAGCTCCTAATGGCATTATCCCACAAGGGCCGAGACCTGGACTATTCTGACCATACGCCCACGACCAAGACTCCCAGCAACAGACGCCATACTGGATTTAAAGGCAACCACGCGGTGACGCCGCAGGGGAAGAAGTAGGAAGTGCACCACACTAAGGCATCCCCTACTGCGACTTCTGCGATTTCATGCAGCAGCCCGGAGTCAGATCGCAGTCACTCGGGAAGTCCCAGAGGGAGAAATTCCCACTGCTGGAGAGATAAACAGCGTACTTCTAAGAGATCCTTCTCACCCAGAGAGAAATGGTATCGACTAGCACAGTCTCTGAATGTACCTGAATTCGTGATAGCGCCATTATCAACAGGACTGTTAAAAGGAATAGTGCTGGCCTTACAAAATAAATCTGGCAGCTGGAAAGAGGACAACTACAGAAGTGGTCGCCGCGGCAAGGGGAAGGATGGAGCTGGAAGCAGCAATCCTAAAACTGTTTCACCCAGCAAGGATGCTAACCCCTTCATACCTCGCCTCCAGGGCCCAGATAAAAAGCCAAAAAACTAGACACAGCGGTGACTGTTCCAGGCCTCACTCATCGCTTTGTTAACACTTGTCAATGGTCTGAGGATCCAGAGCCTTTCATTTTGATTCCCACTGGACCTACTCGAACTGCTGTAAAATTCCTTATTGACACTGGGGCACAGATCAGTGTTTTGAATGTGCAACAAGCCAAATGCTTGAGGATCTTACCATCCCGCAAAAGGATAAAGATACAGGGTGTTACAGGAATGCCTCATACATGCCATTTAGCCAAAACAAGGTTGTGGCTTCCTGGCGACAAGCGGAGTACCATGGTAGAAGTTGCCCTGAGTCCGTACCCAGAGAACATCCTTGGATTTGATGTTTTAGCTGGCAAACGGTGCCATCTCCCTAACGGTACCCTGTGGTGCTTTGGCTCCTATGGAATAGGAGCAAAAGGGATCAGAACTGCTTGGGTAGGCACTCTCCAAATTGCTCCACCCTTACCCAAATCACATGTGTTGCACAATATTCCCTACCAGAAGCAGCCAGACAAGGTATCACTGAGGTGATTGCAGACCTGGAAAAGAGACAAATCATCACCAGGACACACTCGCCCTATAACTCACCAGTGTGGCCAGTGTGACGGACGGTTGCCGGTCACTGACCAACCCCTCCCCCAGCCACTTTCTGAATTCGTTTCGATTCTAAGTTCTGTGAATTGTTTGATTCAATTGCCCATACATAAACGTTCTGTAAAGACAGTTTCACTAACCGGATATTGATACCTGTGAAGGGTGACTGTAAATACCCCCTTACAGAGTTTGTATATATATATAAAATAAATTTGACATATATTTTCATTGATATATCTGCCGCTCATTTCTGAGGGCATATTCACAACAGTCATTATTTCCCTTTTGCATCCAGTGGTCATTTATTTGACTTTCAGTCTGTGCAGACAGGGCCTGGGCTAAAGTTCCCCTTCCAATGGTATAATGGGTTGGGGCAGATCCCCTCCCCACCACAGGCAGAAATAAGGACTCAGACAAAGGGATTGCAAAAGTGATGGAAAGTTTAAATAGGAAAACAATAAAAAACAACAATGAAAGTTTTACAGAGAACCACAAGCACCGTGACAAAGAGAGAGAGATTCCAAAACACTCCCAAGAATGTCCCATCCCCACCTGGGGATACAGCCAAAACCCCCCAGGGCTCCTTCTCCCCCCTCCAACCCAGCTTTGGGCCTGGGCAGGCCCAAGGGAGGTGGCTCATGCCATTTTACCTAGGCACCAGTGAGAGAAGAAAGAGGAAGTGAAGACCCCCCCTGGACATTTTATAGGGGAGCAGGGCATTATGGGAATGGAATACCTGGTTCCCTGCGACCACCCCCTGAGCTGGGCCCACCCCTTGGGACCTCCCAGGTGCAGTCTGTGCAGTGGCATCTGGGCCAGCACCCAGCCTGAACCACCACAAATGGCAACAAACCCCAAAGGCAGCTGAGCCCCAAGCCTGGGCCTTGCAGACAAACCATTGCTGAGTGTCAGCCAGAGCCTCCTCCTCAGCTCATCTTTGACAGGTCAGTGTCTGCTGTCCCTGGTCAAAGCTGAGCCCTTCACCAGCTGAGCAAAGGTCATCTCTGATCCCTAGGCTGCAGGCAGGGTGCAGCTTTTCTCCTGCCATGAGCTCCACTCTGGTGCTGGGCAGTGGGCATCTGGCGAGGGTCTGCTTGGCTTCAACCTCTCTGGAGCATCAGAGCTCCCTTGGCACCTTGGTACCTCCAGCACCAACACCTTGCCCCGAAGGGGAGGCAGGGCCTGGGGGCAGAGGAGGGATGTGGGGGCAGAGGAAGGCTGAATTTCAGCTCCAGTGCCTCAGTCTTCTGTGCCTTTTCCTTCCCTTCTGCAGGTGGAATTTCAGCTGTCCTGTGTCCCTGTCCCCCTTGGGTGGCTCAGGCAGGTAAGTGTCTCTCCCCCTGCCCTGAAGGCTGTGCTGCTGTGGGGCTGCAAGAGCAGCACTCTCTTGCCTTCCTGCAAGCCCTGCACACAGGGCCCTGCTCATCCCCCAGGTCTCCTCAGGGGCAGGCAGCAAGGAACTGGAGGCATTGGCAGCAGGGCTGTTCCCTGCAGGGCCCAGGGAGGAAAAGACAAGGGCCAGGGTGTGTCAGGTCCCAGCCATCCCTGGAGCAGCTGGGAAGGATTTTGCCCCAGGTGGACAAAGAAACCTGCCCCAGGTGGGCAGAGAGACTCCCAGGGGGAGGGGTCCCCGGGTCAAGGTCTCTTCCACTCCCCCTTCCTGCCCACAGCCTGTTTAAGGGGAGCCATCTGCCTGCCTCTGCCTCTTGCCCCTGCCCCTTGCCTGCCTGAGACTCCTCTGTGCTCCTGCAGCTGCCCCATGGTGAGTCCTGCCTCCTGCTGCAGCCACTCTCCTGAGGGCTGCAGCCAGGGACAATCCACAATTACATCCAGAGCCTTCTGTGCCAGCTGGGCCTGCTCTTGTGGTGGCTTTTTTCATTGACCCTTCTTCCTTACCCCTTTGTCACTTCCCTTTCACTCAGATCCTCTCTCTCTGTTTTGTTAAACTTTGCTTTTGACTTCCAAATGGTTTCCAGGCTGTTCCTTTCCTGACTTTCACCTCTCTTTTCTCCTGCCTAATTTGCTTTTGTCCTCCTGGGAGAAAGGGAGAGGGGAGGCAAATCCAAGTCTGTTCCATTTGGGCTTTTGGGCTGCAGGGAAGCTGAAAGCACAGCAGAGGGTGACAAAGTAAAAGGGTTGGGAAGGAGGGAGTGAAGCTGAGGGGGAGGCTGGGGGCAGCTGAGTTGAATGTGGCTTTGGCTTCTCCCCAAGCTGCTTGCTTTGAAATGGTCACCAAATTCAAGTGATCTTCCCCAGGCTGAGTCTGCAGTGCCCACGATGGCCACTGCCTGGAGATCTCCCACTCTTGGTGGCCACCCAGCAGCTTTGCCCTCCTGTTTCTCCCCCTGTGCAGCTGAGGAGGGAGGGAGCAGCTTGCTGTGCCTTTGGCAGCCAGCCAAGGTCATTCCACCACTGTCCTTCCTCTGGAGCTTTGCCAGGGTCCCCTCCAGGCTTGGAGCTGGTCTCAGAGCTGTGCACGTGGCCAGTGCTGCCCTTCCTCTGCCTCGGGGGGAAGCAGCTGGGCTGAAGCAGCTTCTCCTGTGCTCTGCACAAGCACACAGGACCGGTTGTGAGCAAGGAGAAGGATGGGCATGGAGTGAGGATTCTCAGAGGGCTCCCTGCACCTGAGATGGGACAGGGACCTGCTGGGAGTCCATCAGAAGGTGTCACCAACTCTGCCCTCTGATCTCTAGCCCTGAACCCACCACAGAGTTTTTGGTCACTCTTTGACCCTTGAGGAAAGGCAAAGGAAGGCAGAAGGAGCAAGGAGATGTTTGGGACACCTGGTAAGACCTTGGTTTGTTCTCTTTGGGCAGGGGTGGAAAGGCAAAGGAGTCACTGAAAGCCCTGGGTCCCTGGGAGGATGGAGTGGGACCAGGAGGGATCTGTGTGTCCCAGGAAGCTGTTCCATGCACTCTGTTCCTTCCTTAGGGAAAGGTCTTTGTTCATTTCCTTTTCCATTTGTGTTTTCCCTTTATTTTTGCTTTGATGTGGATGAAACATCTCAGGGGCTCTGAACCTAAATGGCCTTTGAAACTTCAACCCTCCCAAGACCTAGATACGTTTGTTGAGTCCCACTGGTCTTGCCTGGGGACATCCTTTGGAGCCTCTGGGCTCTGGCTCTGTGCAAGGCCAGGGGAGGTCAATCCCTCTGAGCAAGTCACCTGCAGGTTCCCTTCCAGAGCACAGCTGAAGCCAAGGCCTTTGGGGTGGGAGGAATTTGGTCAGAGGGAGGGGCCTGCTGCACCTGAGGGCTGTGAGGCCATTCAGAGACCTGGGCAGACCGAGAGCTGGGCAGAGAGGAACCCAATGAGGCTCAGCAAGGACAAGTGCAGAGTCCTGCAGCTGGGAAGGAAAAATCAACTGCAGCAGGGCAGGCTGGGAGGGGATCTGCTGGGGAGCAGCCCTGTGGAGAAGGACCTGGGAGTGCTGGTGGGCAACAAGTTCTGCATGGGACAGCAGTGTGCCCTGGTGGCCAAGAAGGCCAAGGGGGTCCTGGGGTGCATTAGGAGTGTGTCCAGCAGATCCAGGGAGGTTCTCCCTCCCCCTCTACACTGCCCTGGTGAGACCTCACCTGGAATATTGCATCCAGTTCTGGGCTCCCCAGTTCAGGAGGGACAGAGGTCTGCTGGAGAGAGTCCAAGGGAGGCTACCAGGAGGGAATGGAGCACTGCCTGGTGAGGAGAGGCTGAGAGGCCTGGGGCTGTTTAGTCTGGAGAGAGCAGAAGCCTGAGAGGGATCAGATCCATGTCTATCAGTAGCTGAGGGCAGGAGGGAGGGCACAGGGACAGGCTCTGCTCAGTTGCACCCTGGGGTACATGCAAAGAGCTGGGGAAGGTGGGACTCTGTGAGCTCCTCTCCCATCCCATGGGAAGAGGAAGATACTAATTATTCTGAACTCTTTTGCAGGAAATACTTCACACCGTACTTTCAGTTTCGGTGAGTGCCAGGAGGGACCAACAGCACCTAGGAACAAGGAGCCGGGGGGCTCGCTCCTGCGGCGCCGGGCGGCCCGGGGGGCTTCCCATGCCTGAGGGCCCCCCACAGTCAGATGAAGCCAACTGCCCACTCCAGAAATGGCCACTCTCAAAGGCCTCCAGCGAGTCCTTAGTTATGTTGCACACCCAGGCAGGTGTCTGGGACTCCAGGCTGCCAGTGTGCAGAGCTGCCTGGGCAGGGAGCTTTTCCCAGCACAGTCTGGGCTCTGCAGTCCCATCCTCCCCAGGTTCTAAGGCAAGGAGTTGCCCTGCCCCTGCTCTGGCCAGCTGGCATCTTGGCAGGGCAGTGTTCTTCCCTCAAGGAACACCTGGCAGGGAGCATGGCCTGGGCTCCTTCTCTGGCTGTGCCTTTGGGTGGTGGGGAAGCAGTGGGCTTCCTTTGCTGCTGCTGGGAAAGGAGGAGATGAAGTTCCATGGAACAGGGCCTGGCCATGCCCCTGAGCACAGGGCTCTGCTGGGAACACTTTGAGCAGGCAGAGGGCCAAGTGAAAACCCTTTCCAGGTGGCACCTTCAAGGTGCAATTGAGTCCCTGTGAGGTGAAGATTTCTAAGGGGGAATGAGGAGAGAGAAATCCCCCACAGGAGAGCCCTGGGAAAGATGCTTTAGCAGGGGCCTTCAATCAGAGCTCTTGGGCATCTTCATGGCAGATAGATGAGCTCCAGGTACCTGAAGGAGGTACCAGCAGTGTCCCAGTGAGACAATGTTTACTTCACAGGAAGTACCACATCAGAGCCCTGGAACCTCTCCCAACAAATGGGAACTCTACAGAAAGCTGTGCAGGACATGAACCAAGCTGTGAGCACATCCTCTGCACCTCCTCAAAGGGGATGGAGAAAGACAAAGCTCTTTCTTGTGGAGTAGATCACAGAACTGTCAGGGCTGGAAGGGGCCTCAAGGCTCATCCAGTTCCTACGCCCTGCCATGGGCAGGGGACACCTCACAACAGAGCAGGTTGCTTACAGCCACCTCCAGCCTGGCCTTAAACACCTCCAGGGATGAGGCTTCCACCACCTCCCTGGGCAACCTGTGCCAGTCTCTCACTACCCTCATGGGGAACAACTTCTTCCTCACAGCCAATGTAAATCTCCCCACTTCTACTTTTGCTCCATCCCCCCAGTCCTATCCCTTCCTGACACCCTCAAGAGTCCCTACCCAGCTTTACTGGAGCCCCCTGCAGATCCTGGAAGGCCACCAGAAGGTCTCCTGGGAGCCTTCTCTCCAGCCTGCACAACCCCAACTCCCTCAGTCTGTCCTCATAGCAGAGCAGCTCCAGCCCTCTGCTCCTCCTCGTGGCCCTTCTCTGGACACCCTCCAGCACCTCCAGCCCCTTCCTGCAGTGGGGGATGGAGCAGTTCTTGTGGGCCCTGTCCCAGGGCCAGCTGCCTGCTTATGTGGACACTGCAGGTGCTCAAGGCCTCTCTTCTCTCCCTTGTCTTTGGAAGCAGTGTGTAGCTTGGGCTGTCTATGACCTGATCTGTGTGATGAGGTTGTCCATCCCCATGTCCTGCTGCTGACTCTCTTTCCTCACTCCCCTGCCTCCTGACCAAGAGTCTTCTCAGCCTCATAATGCATCTGTCTTGTTCAGCCTTCCATGAGCAGTGTGGTTGCCTTGCTCAGGGCTCCCAGCCTTTTGCAGAGCTCCAGTGCAGGCTGTGTGTGATGTAATAAAGGATACTGCTTAGTGGTCATGTTGGTGTGGGGTCATTAAGTTAATGCACTATGTCAGCTTGGTGAGCCAGCCAGGACACAGCTCTTGAGTCTCAACTGATCCTGGGGAGCAGAGCATCAGTTGGCACTCAGCACCCTGATGAACCCTGCCTGGTCCAGAGAGCCTGGGAGCAAGAACTGCTGGACAGTGAGGTCTCCTCTGGCTCTGCTGAGCTCTTGGAGCAGGTGGGACCTACCCCTGGCACTGCCAGAGATTTTCCCAGAGGGGCTTCCTCTTCTGCTTGGATCTCTGCAGGGCTAGACAAGAATCACCTATGGAGAAGGTGTCCTTTCAAATGGGGTTTGGTATCTGGCAGGCTGTTCCTCTGGAGCAGGGGAAGAATCCAATCAGAGGTGCTCTGTGCTGGTGGAAGCAGGATGAGTTTGCAGGACCGTGCGTTCACCTGGGCTTGGGGAGTTGCTCCCCTTGCTAGGGCTGGGGGAACCCCAATGGGCATAATTTCAGCGTCTTCTGTGAAGAGCAGGGGGAGCCTTGGATTTTAGGCAGTGTAAGACTTCTGGCAATGTCTAAGGAGTTGTCTGTCAACAGTTATCAGCTTCTGGTACTGTGGTTTGTGTGTCTGAGTTCAAAGGCTTTGGTGTTGTGGCCGTTTGACGCTGTGCCTTTAAGAAAGGGGCACACTGGCTAAATGTTTGTAAAATATTTTGGTATTCTAAACGAATTTCATTGGTAGGATTGTGGGAGGTGAGATTGTTAGACCCAGGGTAGCTGGGAACTTTCTCTCAGTCTTCCTTCCTTCGCTGTCCCTTTCGGCTGGATTCTGCTTCTGGGATTCTGGCCAACTAAGATAAGAATTAACTCCCTGTGCATAGGCCTCTGTCTGCTGTGCTAACTCCCTTTTCTTCTCATCTTCTACCTCTTTGGGGGAGAAGGGAGGTAGGGGGGTGAAGAGGGCACAGGGGGAAGCCCCCTCTGTGGGGGGTCTGATTTCTGGTTGAGTTCATTTGCTGTATATTCCTGTATATATTGTAAAATACCTGTATTTGTTGTGTTACATAGAATCTGTTTCCTTGTAAAATATAATCTCATTTCTCCGACTGGGTTTAGCCGTGGTCTCTTTCTCAGTGGGGGAGGGAAAGCAGAGCCTTTCCTTTCAAACCACCACACTCCTTTTTTTTTTTTATTGGCGCCCAACGTGGGGCTGGGTAATTAAGTAATTAAGTTGATTTATTGCTTGTCTCAGCCGGAGAAACGAAATTAAGATGTTGTGGGTTTTTAAGCAGTTGCTGTTTTCCGTGTGTTCTATATTGGTCTACCGGTACTGCATCGGGTTGATGTTAGACCAGATAGGTAAATATTTAATGCGTAAAATCTATTTGTGGTTTATGCATAGGATCCAGCTGTTGTATAAACACTGTTTGGGGTTTTTTGGCTCACTAATTATGGCAATAGAACGTCTTCCACTTTGCCAATTGAGATAAGGGAGTTTAACACTTCAGGAGGTCAAAGAGTAACTTTAAGTGCTGGCTGGGATCTTAAGGTGATTTATTTGATGGGTGTAATCCTGCTGTTGCTGATAATTAATGTCTATCTGCTGTGGGCTCTACATAGAGAGAAAAATGTTTCTCGACCATGTTTTGTGATTAAGCAAAAATCTAGGAAGCGTAGGCGTTCCTCTAAATCTGCCCCAGAGTCCTCGAGTGACGAGGAAGGGGCTGCGTCAGTTAGAAAAATAGCAAAACCTATTGGCAAAGCAGCCTTAAATGCTCCGCTCCCTGACTTTGGCAAGCAGCCAGGGGCGGCTCCCATTCCCAAGATGGCAACCGGTAGTGAGGCAAGGTCATTTCCGTCCGCCATGACAGGACCGGAAGGGGGCCCCACGGCGGCTGATTTAGATCAGGACCTGTCAGCTTCTATCAGGATGGCTGTAAATTCAAACACAGCTCCAGCATCTGTCATGCAGTAATCCATGATGCTCTGGAGGAAGGGGGTGCTCCAGAACACATCCAGTTCATCGATGATATCATTGTCTAGGGTAAAACTGCTGAGGAAGTCTTCGAGAAAGGTAACAAAATCATGGACATTCTTCTGAATGCAGGTTTTGCCATCAAGAGAGACAAAGTGAAAGGTCCTACCACAGCGATCCAGTTTCTAGGAGTGCAGTGGCAGGATGGATGCCAACACATTCCAGTGGATGTGGTAAACAGAGTCTCTACCATGGCAAATCCCACGAACAAGCAAGAAACTCTACGTTTCTTGGGGATAGTGGGATTTTGGAGACTACACATTCCTGGATACAGCCAGATTGTGAAACCTCTGTATGATGTGACTCAAAAGAGGAACAGTTTCCACTGGGGACCTGAACAGCAAGCAGCCTTTGACCAGATAAAGCAAGAAGTAGTTCAAGCAGTGGGTCTGGAACCTGTCCGAGATGGTCCAGACATTAAGAATATTTTGTACACGGCTGCAGGTGAAAATGGTCCAACCTGGTGCTTGTGGCAAAAAGCTCCAGGTGAGACACGTGGACGACCTCTTGGCTTCTGGAGTCGAGGTTACAGAGGTTCAGAGGCTAATTACACTCCAACAGAGAAAGAGATTCTAGCTGCCTATGAAGGAGTGAAAGCAGCTTCTGAAGTGATTGGAACTGAATCACAACTTCTCTTAGCTCCCAGATTACCAGTTTTGAATTGGATGTTCAAAGGCAAGGGTTCCACACCACATCATGCCACAGATTCCACCTGGTCTAAGTGGATGGCTCTGATAACACAGAGAGCTCGAATGGGAAATCTTGAAAGACCTGGTCTGGTGGAGGTGATCTCAAGTTGGGCTGAAGGTACCAACTGTACTAAACCTCCAGAGGAGAGAGTAACTCGTGCTGAGGAAGCTCCTCCTTACAATGACCTTTCAGATGATGAGAAGAAATATGCTTTGTTCACAGACGGTTCCTGTCGTCTCGTCGGGAACAAGCGAAGGTGGAAGTCTGCCGTGTGGAGTCCAACACGCCGAGTTGCAGAGGCGAAGGATGGAGAAGGAGAATCCAGTCAGTTTGCAGAGGTAAAAGCTGTCCAGCTAGCTCTCGACATAGCTGAACGTGAGAGATGGCCAAAGCTTTATCTCTACACCGACTCATGGATGGTAGCCAATGCTCTATGGGGTTGGCTAAAGAACTGGAGGAAGAGTGGCTGGCAGAGGAAAGGAAAACCCATCTGGGCAGCCGACCTGTGGCAAGACATTGCTGATCGAGTCGAGAGAATTCCAGTGAAGGTGAGACACATTGATGCTCACATTCCTAAGAGCAAAGCTACTGAGTAACAGCAGCACAACCATCAGGCAGATTTAGCTGCAAGAGTTTCTCAGGTAGACAAGGACTCTGAACTTGATCTCGACTGGAAACACCGAGGTGAGATATTCTTAGCTCGGTGGGCTCATGATTCATCAGGACATCAAGGCAGAGATGCAACATACCAGTGGGCTTGTGACAGATCCATAGACATTTCCATGGATGCTATCACACAAGTCATCCATGACTGTGACATTTGTGCTGCTATTAAGCAGGCAAAGCGAATTAAGCCCTTGTGGTATGGTGACAGATGGTCCAAGTACAGGTATGGTGAAGCTTGGCAGATTGACTACATCACTCTACCACATTCTCGTTCTGGTAAGCAGTACATGCTTACTATGGTAGAGGCAAACACCGGATGGCTGGAAACTTATGCAGTTCCACATGCAACTGCACGCAACACCATTCTCGGTCTGGAGAGACAGATCCTGTGGAGACACAGAACTCCAGAGAGGATTGAGTCAGACAACGGAACTCACTTCAAGAACAACCTTGTAAAGAGCTGGGCAAAAGAGCACGGTATTGAGTGGATTTTCCATATTCCTTACTATGCACCAGCTGCAAGGAAGATTGAACACTACAACGGTTTGTTGAAGACCACTCTCAAAGCCATGGGAGGTGGATCTTTGAAAAACTGGGAGAAACATTTAGCACAAGCAACGTGGCTGGTGAATAGTAGAGGTTCAGTGAACCAAGCTGGACTGGCACATTCAGATCTGCTGCTGAGAGTAGAAGGTGATAGAGTTCCTGTTGTTAGAGAAAAGAATCTGTTAGGTAAAACTGTTTGGGTATTTTCGCCCTCAAGAGAGGCTAAACCTGTCCGAGGGGTGGTTTCAGCAGAAGGTCCGGGTCACACTTATTGGGTAATGCAGGAGAATGGTCAAATTCAGTGTATTCCACAAAGAAATTTAACTTTAGCTGAAAGAGTTTAATTTCAGACTGTCGTACAGCTACAACGCGCCCAAAGGAAGAATCCCTGAGGAATCTACAGTGCACAAACCCTGAGAACCCTGAGTCAACTGAGAGTCCCTGTGTTCCTGTTTGCTTTTTCTTCACATCGTCTGCGGAGAGACAAGCCGGTTTCCATTTTCCTATTTCCTAACTTTTGTGGACTTCTGAATCATCTACATCTGAGTATAGCCGGAACGGACGATGAACTTTACTCACGAACTGTAAATATTGTTTCCGATTGGATGGACAGTACGAACGACCAATGAAATTGTTTAGAAGGGGTGGACTGTGGCCGTTTGACGCTGTGCCTTTAAGAAAGGGGCACACTGGCTAAATGTTTGTAAAATATTTTGGTATTCTAAACGAATTTCATTGGTAGGATTGTGGGAGGTGAGATTGTTAGACCCAGGGTAGCTGGGAACTTTCTCTCAGTCTTCCTTCCTTCGCTGTCCCTTTCGGCTGGATTCTGCTTCTGGGATTCTGGCCAACTAAGATAAGAATTAACTCCCTGTGCATAGGCCTCTGTCTGCTGTGCTAACTCCCTTTTCTTCTCGTCTTCTACCTCTTTGGGGGAGAAGGGAGGTAGGGGGGTGAAGAGGGCACAGGGGGAAGCCCCCTCTGTGGGGGGTCTGATTTCTGGTTGAGTTCATTTGCTGTATATTCCTGTATATATTGTAAAATACCTGTATTTGTTGTGTTACATAGAATCTGTTTCCTTGTAAAATATAATCTCATTTCTCCGACTGGGTTTAGCCGTGGTCTCTTTCTCAGTGGGGGAGGGAAAGCAGAGCCTTTCCTTTCAAACCACCACAGGTGTGAGTGGGGTTTGGATTATTTTTCCCCTCCTCCTCTCCTGAGCAGAACGCAGCCAAGGTCAGCCAGAGCAAAGCAAAAGCCACCAGCTGGTATCTGCTAGAGCAAAGAGCTGAGAAAGAGAGAGTTTATACAACAAACTTCAGGTTAGTTATCAGCCCCATGGGGTTATTTAGACCTCATCATTATTTTCCTTTTGCATCCAAGGGTAATTTATTGACATTCTGCCACTTCCCACTCAAGGTCTGTGGAAAATTTCCAAGGCATCAGCTGAAAACTGCCACAGGAGGAAAACAAAAGGCAGAGAGATTTGGATTTACACAGAATATTTAATTCCTCCAGTACAACAGTATCAGCTTCCATCAGTGTCTGTATGACACAGAAAGAAAGGGAAAGGAAAAACCCTGCCCAGAATGCTGGCAACAAGCAAAACTGCGGCCTCCTGCTCCAGGCCTGGAGAGCAAGAGAGCGACCGAGAGTCTCCTCTCCAGCATGGCAATGCCCCACACGGTGGCAGTGCCGTACAGGGTGGTGTGATGGGTTGAAATCCACCTCTCCCCCCATTAACTTTGCCAGGGCATCTCAGTTGGAAGCAAATGAAGCTGTATTTGCAGGCAAAACTCCCCTCTGCAATGGATAGGTACAAAATAACCCAGGATTTACAATGTTTACAATTAGCAAACACCACAAAACCCCCTGGCCAGAGACCAGGGAAGACTTCCCACTGCGGCCCCCACTCCCTGTCCCAAGAGAGAAAGGAGGAGAGAGAAAGCAGGGGTTAGACTCAACCAAAATAATTCAGCCAAGGCCAGTCAGCAGCAGATTAATCTCTGCTGAGCAAAGGAAGCAGAGAAGAGGTCAGAAAAGAGCAAAGATTGTTTTGGCACAGGCAGCCTTGTAGCAGATAATTCTCCAATGGGTTTGTTTAGAATAAACTTTAGTTTCCCTCTTTACACTAAACAGTGATTTATTTATACTTTTCTGCTCAAAACCTGTAACAAATTTTTAAAGCACAGCCTAAAACCACCACAGATGGTAATCCCCTACAGCCACAGGGTGTCATAAACTCGTGATTCCGCTAGTGGGGAATATTGGTGAGTTTCAAACCACTACATACTTCCCACCTTGTTCCACACAGTTCTGTTGTGGTTTAAGCTTTGCCTGGAGCCCCAAAGCCCCAAATGGAACAGATTTAGGTTGCTTCCCCTGGTCCTTTTTTTCCTGGTAGGGAAAGCAAATTAGGCAGGAGGAGAAAAGAGAGGTAAAATTATGAAAGAACACTCTTGAATGGCTTTGGAAGCAAAAAGGTAAGTTCAACAAAAAATAAAAGGCATGTGAGTAAAAGGAAGGTTACAAAACTATAAGGAAAAGGGCAGTGTGCCCAGGCAGCTAAGAGGGCCAATGGCATCAGGAACAGTGTGGCCAGCAGGAGCAGGGAGGTCATTCTGCCCCTGTACACTGCACTGGTTAGGCCGCACCTCGAGTACTGTGTCCAGTTCTGGGCCCCTCAGTTTAGGAAGGATGTTGACTTGCTGGAACGAGTCCAGAGAAGAGCAACAAAGTTGGTGAGGGGTTTGGAACATAATTCCTACGAGGAGAGGCTGAGGGAGCTGGGGTTGCTTAGCCTGGAGAAGAGGAGACTCAGGGGTGACCTTATTACTCTCTACAACTACCTGAAGGGAGGTTGTAGACAGACAGATGTTGGTCTCTTCTCCCAGGCAAGCAGTACTGTTGGGAAACATCTGTGCTAGTTCGACCTTGAAGGGCTTTCTGTTGTTTGTGTAGCAATGGGGTAGGAGTTGTGGGTGCTTGGTATGCTGAAGTCAAGCTGCCCCTGAGAAGGAAGGCAAACAAGATAAGGAGTAGCGAAGATCTGGGAAAGAGAGCAATTAAGAAATTCCATAGAGTAGTGAAAACAATGATGTAACCTTTTAGGAAGTAACCAACAGTGTGTGTTAAATTAGAATAGAATTAACTATGTATAAGATAAGGCTATAAATAAGGACGTGTGGAACAATAAAGTTGGATTTCGTGGATCATATTGATCGTTGTCGACCCCTTCTTGCGACAAGTGGCGCCTGAACACGGGACCCCACAGAGAGGGTTCGACCCCACAGAGAGGGTCATAGGCTCACAGAGAAGTCTGAAGGTTCCTCGAGGACTAAGTGTACGTTCAAGAGCGTGGAGGCAAGGAGCCGGCCCGGAATAGCAGTACCGGAGGCTGATCGCTCGGACAAAGAGAAGGAGCATCGCCTGGGAGCCGAAGACGTTGTAGACCTGGAACTGCTGATATAGAGACTGTGCGCACAGGTACTAACGCTAGTGACGCTAGTATGGACAGGCAGGCAGCGTATGATTTGTTTAAGTGCTTTTTAGAAAAGCGAAATATTAAAGGCATTGATTTAAAGAAGGAATTAGAGCCTTTGTTAGAATATGCTGAGAAGTTGGGGTATTTTAAAGATCCCAGCGATGTTTTTGATAGAGCATTGTGGAAGGAGTTAGGACAAAATTTGTGGATGAAAAGTATAGATGATGATAAAGTTGCTAAGAAGAATACTAAGTTATGGAAAGCGGTTATAGTAACACTTGATCAACATGCTGCAGAGCAAAAAGCTGCTATTCAGGCACGGCAAAAATTATTGGCGGGCCGACGGCAAACTCGGGCGGGCCGGCATCGGCGGCCCTGAGGAAAGGAGCGGCTGACACTGACGGGTAACAGCTCGCGGCAGTGAAGTTCGCGGCCGTCGGTGAATATGGAAGGAGAGGCAGCGCTCTCCTTATTTCAATGCTTTTTAGAAAAGCGTAAGGCGCAGATATCGCCCGAAGTAATTCCTGGGGTTTTGGCCCATGGATCCGCTTTTAGGGTATTTCCCGAGCGGAGATAGTTGTTTTGATGAAACTTGTTTGGACTATGGAAACAGACTGTGGGACTGGGTCACTATCAAGCTGCAAAAGCCGTGGCGAGAATGCATAAACTGTATTAAAAAAACGAGATGCAGCCCTAGGTCTATCTGAGTTGCAGCCGGACGATGTGTTTCAAAGTATCGGCCGATCGACCGGGGCTGCCCCCGATACATCTTCGGCGGCCACATCGCGTTTTGCCAGCTGCCACCACATCGCGTTTGCACCCAGCGGGGAGGATCCGAGGGGGGGCAGCTCGGTGCGTTCGATCTCGTTCATCAACACCTTCCTCTGATATCGCCAGCGAGGGCTCGGATTCGGAGACAACAACACCGCCAGCGAGGAGTTCAAGCAGCGTCGACTTTGTTTTACGGCCCCTCTGAGAAACAGCGGAGCGCTTGGGGGCTCGCGGTGACGGCGTTCTTACCACCGCACCCCGCCCGCGATGGCTCCGACCAAGGCAGTACCGACTGACGCACCACTGATACCGGCAGCACTGACAGCAGCGGCAGCCCAGCGGCGGCCGCTTGCCCGGCCCCCACCCCTTTCCCCTCGCACCAGCGACCCCCCTTCCCAGCGGCTTCAGCCGCGACTCTGCTCTGATTTAAAGCGACAGTGCTTAATTTTCTCATTCCTGGTTGTAATGTCTTTCAGAGATTTGCTATTTAGAGTTTTGCTAAGCTTTTGTAATAAGAATGGTGAACGGTACGCATTTGGTACTTGTGGGTGGTTAATACATAGTGATTGTGCTAAGGTATGAAGATTTGTTATTTAGAGTTTTGCTAAGTTTTGTAATAAGAATAATGAATAGTAAGCATTTGGTATTCACAGGTACTTAGTACATAGTAATTGTAGCAAGGTATACCTACTTAGTAATGAGTTCAAATTATAAGATTTCTTTTCGGTTCGAACCTTCTTAGTTGTGTGCCTTGGCATTTCAAAGGAGCTCCATGTAATATTGTAATAATGTTAAGGTTTGTAGTGAATAGGTATTCATTTTCTAAGGTATTCTTTAGCTAATGTAAGGTTTTTAGATTTCTTTCTTAGACATAGACTACAAAAAAAAAAAAGAGAAAAAAAAAGGTGTAAAAAAAAAAAAAAGGGTAACAAGTGCAAAGAACAAAAAATTTTAAAATGGTAAACAAAAAGGTGACAAGTGCAAAGAAAAAGTTTAAACACACGAAAAATAACAGGTACAAAAACTCTGGATACAAAAAATAGAGTACTAAATAACAGAATAAAGTACTGAATACCAGAATAATAAACAAGAAGAGCAACAATAAAAAAAAGAATATTAAAAACAAAATATGACAAGCTAAAAAATCATAAGGATTGCTGACAAAATAGCTGTTAACAAAAATGTAAGGATTGCTAGTAATAAATAAAAAATAAGGATTATCAAGACTACTAGGTTAAAACAAAAACTCTGTAAAAAGAAGACGTCAAGAAAAGTTAAAATGCACAATAATAATAAAAGGAATTAATAGAAAAGTAGGTTACAAAATATAATAAAAAAGGCAAAGATACAAAATAAAAATAGAAAATAGATTAAATGAACTAAACATGCAAAAAAAAAAAATTGAAGAATATAAGATCAAACAAAATAAAGGATTAAATACTGGATTAGAAAAAAAAAAAGGGGGTTAAAAATAAAAGGTGATTAGAATAACAAATTAAAATACAGATTAAAAACTGCAGCAAAATACAAATAATAATTAGGAAAGTAAACAAGAAATAAATTTTAAAAACAGATGACAAGTAGGTCGCCTCAAGCCTTCTTTCCTGCTACCTGCGATCATCGCAATAAACAACAGCAGAGGAATCAAGACCGTGAGGACACAGCATTGCCCATGAAGCTGAACATCGATGAGCTGGGATCACAAACGCCATTCAGAAGAATGTACCATGGCACCATGTGAATTAGGACTGAATATTATGGTTGTTTGATAACTTTGTCTTCTCTCTTGTTAACTAGGGATAAAGTTTCATCTTTACATTTTGCCAAAACAAAAAAAGGGGGGAAAAGAGAGAATACCCCCATAGAAGAAAAAAAAAAAAAAAAAATTAAAAATTAGCTCATGGTTACCCTAGAAGTGCTGTAACCCTCTCACCACAAGACACACAGCGCAACTGTCATGAAATGACAACCAGCAAATCTGCCTAGCAGTGACCTCGACTGTCACGATGACCCAAGATGTCAACAGAAAGCATCTAACTTCTGAGTGTCGTGACTGCTTAACTGTTGTGTGAATGTGAAGAGATCAGAATTACTAGGATGAGCAAAAACACGTTATTTTGTATAATTTGGGCAAGCAATGAAGCTCTTTTTGCTCTTGCTGTTTTCCTGCAGATTTCTGTCTGTGAAGCTAGAGCCTGGCCAGATCTACCTTTACAGATTAAGGAAATCTTGCTGCCATAAACAATTGATGATTTTTGACCATCCTAGAGGAAATAAAATGCAACATACCCCTAAAGCAGATTGTAAAAGATAGTGCTAAGGATTGCATTTGTGTCTTAATCTGTGTGCAATGTGTTCAGGCATAATCAAGTCTTCTCTGTCAATAAGTGAAATGTAAAGACTGGGACTATTAAGATCTAAGTTCTTCTTTACAATGCTTGTTATCTTTTACCATGTATTATGCTAGCTCTGTTAGAACATTGTAACTAGTTCAACTTAAGCTTTGTGCCTTGTATCAGCCTGTTAGACATGCTGTGTTATGGAACTTTTGCTTTTGCTATATAGCTTAGCTTTAATTTGTTTGCTTTCGTGTATGCAAGTAATATCTTGTGTAAGATGAGAACAACTCTTATGACTAAATGCCAGTAACAAGTAGAGTGAGCAATCTGGCAGTGTAGGCCTAGAGCCTGATTAACAAAAGAAGCTTCTAGGTTTTTGGGTATCATTGTATTATTGTTAAGCCTGATTGTATTGTGTAAAGTGTTCGGGGTATGACCCTTAAGGCCTTATTTGTAAAAAATAGAAACGGGGGAATTGTTGGGAAACATCTGTGCTAGTTCGACCTTGAAGGGCTTTCTGTTGTTTGTGTAGCAATGGGGTAGGAGTTGTGGGTGCTTGGTATGCTGAAGTCAAGCTGCCCCTGAGAAGGAAGGCAAACAAGATAAGGAGTAGCGAAGATCTGGGAAAGAGAGCAATTAAGAAATTCCATAGAGTAGTGAAAACAATGATGTAACCTTTTAGGAAGTAACCAACAGTGTGTGTTAAATTAGAATAGAATTAACTATGTATAAGATAAGGCTATAAATAAGGACGTGTGGAACAATAAAGTTGGATTTCGTGGATCATATTGATCGTTGCCGACCCCTTCTTGCGACACAGTACCAGAACAAGAGGACACAGTCTCAGGCTGCGCCAGGGGAGGTTCAGGCTGGATGTTAGAAAAAAGTTCTATACAGAAAGAGTGATTGCACATTGGAATGGGCTGCCTGGGGAGGTGGTGGAGTCGCCATCACTGGAGGTTTTTAGGAGAAGACTTGACAGGGTGCTTGGTGCTGTGGGTTAGTTGCTTGGGCGGTGTTGGATTGGTGATGGGTTGGACGCGATGATCTTGAAGGTCTCTTCCAACCTGGTTTATTCTATTCTATTCTATTCTATTCTAAATAAAAATATATACAAAGCCAGGAATGGCTGCAAGGGATTCTCTGGGTGCAGGATGGATTCTCTTTAGGTGTAGTTCCCTTAGCCGTCTGGAGCAGTGTGGAACAGGCCCCAGCCACGTGGTTAAACAGCTAAGAGCAGCAGGAGAGTGTTGGCAAAATGAGGGCAGGAGGAGAGAGAGAGCAAAGAAATCACCACCCCCCAACCCTGAAATAGGGTTGGGGACAGGAAGTGGGAGTGGAACAGACTTTGAGCCAGGGATCCCTCCCCCTGGGAGGGTGCCAGGTCTCTGCCCACCTGGTGTCAGGTGTTTTTTCTCAACCCACTCTGCCCAGGGCTGTGCTTAAACTGGCACACATGCTGCCAGCAGTTCACATCATCACATACAATTTTCTGTGCATTCTCACCCAGAGTGAGATTGTTCTGTGGCACACAAGAAACTTTTCCATCTTCCTGCAATCTTCACCAGGTGCATCCTGGTCCTTGGGCAAAAGCAATCCCACAAATGGGTTTGCTTTGACCTTGGGCAGGGCTAACCCAAACCTTCTTCCCCGGGATGTTCTTTATGTGTACCACAGGAACTTTATCAGCTTCTGCAGCACGTGGCAGCTTGGCCTGCATCACAGAATCATAGAATGTTAGGGGTTGGAAGGGACCTCCAGAGATCATCATGAAGACCAACCCACTGCCAAAGCAGGATCACCTAGGGCAGGTCACACAGGAACACATCTGGTTAGTAGATCCTCTGGTACTGGGCAGTTAAGTGGCTTGTGCTAAATGTGCATCCCAGTGGTGGGAGGTCCTTCCTCCCACTGCTTTCAGAGTGGTTTCTAGCAGGCTGTCATAACGCTCGACTTTGCCGGCAGCTGGGGCAGGGTAAGGGATGGGATGCTCCCACTCGATGCTTTGTTCCTTGGCGCAAGTGTCTCTGAGGCTGTTTAGAGAATGAGTTCCATTACCTGACTCAGTTCTTCCTGGGCTGCTGTGTTGCCACAGCAGCTGTTTCTCAAGGCCCAGGGTGGGGTTCTGAGTGGTGGCCTGGGGCACTGAAGATGTTTCCAGCCATCCAGTGGTTGCTTCTAGCACTGCAAGCACACAGCCTGTGCCTTGGCAGGTTTGTGGCAGGGATGGAAGCAATCTGCCAGGCTTCCCTGTATTTAATCTCAGCTCAATCGCCTACTGCAATTGAGAGATGGGACAAAGCTTGATGCAAGCAAAGTGTCTCCTTTCTTGTACAAAGTCTTTTCTTTCTCTAGGCTATTATAATCAAAAGCAACTCCTGATTGGTTATTAGATGTGGCCCTGTGACAGGTACAGACTCATGATTGGCTGCTGAGGAAATGCCAGGGGCACACATCCCTTGGCAAGGCTCAGACAGGTGTTAGACAGAAAACAAATGATCACACATCTCTTATCTAAGTTCAGAGAGAAGACAAAAGACTCTATTGAAATGTTTACCAGCTCCTATTTTCAGGTCCTTGACTTCTCTGAGTCACAATGCTCATTGGTAATTAGCTAAATGTTTTTTGCTCTCTACACAGCTGCAGTTTGTTCCCAGGGTATATGGCCCACAAGAGCTAAAACATTTCCTTCTATCAGCTGAGCATTGCTTGAGGTTCTACTCCCTAAATTCAGTCTGTCAACTGCCCCACTACCACGAAGGCTTTACCTGCTGTGCTGTTTCACTGCAGCACACATTTCACATTCACGGGTGTAGTGCCCATGGTTAAGTCCATGCCTCGATCCCAAGCCCATCTGTATGCTGCATCTCTCCCTATCTGTCTGACTCACCATGCTGGCAAAGCTTTTGTGGAGTCTCCCCCAGTGGTCAAGTGCCACATTGCGCTGGGGATTCCCTTTCCCAGTTATTTGTCCAGTTTGCTTAGAACTGCTAAATATTGCCTAAATATTGTACATTCCCGGTGCAAATATATATTCCAGCTGTACATCAAATCTGTCAGCAAGCTTTTGGCAAGTTTCCATATTTATAAAATAATTATTAATATTTTTATTAATATCATATTGGTCTTATTAGTTTATCATTAATCATAATCATAACACAGCAGACAGATACAATTCCCACAGCTTCTCCAGAGGAGCAGAGTTGGGATGGAAAGAGTGCAGACACCAGTGGAGAATCAACAAGTGCCTCCAGCCCCCCTGCTGCTTCTGCTCAGCAGCCTGGCTGAGCTTTTTACTCAAGCTCTCCTCCCCTGCCTGAGGCATTTCAGGGGCTGAGGTGTGCATGTTTTAAGGAAGCACAGAAAAATGAGGATCCTGTAGCATTCCCAGAAGTTATAGCAGATGAGAGCAAAACATGGTCTGAGTCTCTCCCTTATTCAGTTTAAGGAGAGCTTTGTGCTGGGTGAGGAGGAGAGAATCTGCACCATCGGATACTGCTAAGGTCTGAAATGCTTCTTGTGGAGATGCAATGTTCAGCACCTCAGCTGACCATGCAGAAATGGTCAGGCAAAACATCCTTGGGAAGCCCACAGCCACCAGCAGCTTCAAAACCACTGCTACACCCTGATGTGGTTCTTCTGCTCACCTGGATCTGCCTCTGCCTTGCCCTGATAGCCATTTGTCACCAGATCAGACAGGTGAGGCTCTGTGTTAACAACCAGGTGAAAGGGCTGGGACCCACCAAGCCTCTCCTCCCATGGTCAAGGACAAGACTGGATTGGCCTTGGCTAGAAGCTGCAACCCAAGAGGTGTTGAGTGGTGGAGACAGCCATACCAGACCTCGACACGAGGGATGAATCTCTGTGCTATAAGAGAGCCATCCAGGAGGGGAGAACAGGCCAAGCAGCCTGTGGTTGCCACAAGTCCCATGCACCTGAAATCCCCTGCCTGCAATGAGGACAGCCAAATGAAAGCTGACTGCAGTGATGGCTGTGCCTACAAAGCTGGAAGTCAACCAACCTAAGCCTGATCCTATGCTATGAGACTGACCACGTGTAAATGAGACCAGGAGACATCTGAATCAGGACTGGATACCAGGATGCCATAGACTCAGAATTAAAAAACAAAGAAGGGGGAGATGTGGAACCCAAAAGGGAAGTGATAACCAAATGTTTAGATGGCCTTCATGTCTGTGAGGCCCTGGAGGTGATAAGCAATGTTGCACCTCCAAACTGTGTGAGAAAAGGATGGGAGCAGAAAACAGCAGAGTGCTGCATTTTGAAATGCAGGGAAAGGCAGCTGGGGAGAAGGGCACCTGCTGAAATGGAGATAAATCAGTGGCTGAAGGAGGCAGGCTGTGGGAAAGTGCATCTGTAACATTCATCTACATGGCAATAAAGAGCCACTGGCTCTGCAGCTCCAGGCCACTTTGCCCCCCTGTGCCAGTGTCACCTCCTCACACGTGGCTGTTGGTTGCATTTCTGCTCTCTGTGTCCAGCATCAACTTACTGCTCAATGTGCTCAGTCAAACCACAGCCACACACAGAGATGTCAGAGCTCCCTCAGGTGTCCACATCTGAGCTGGCCCCATGAACTCCTTCCTCACCTCAGCATGTTCAGAGTATTTCCCCATCTCATTATGGGATGAAATACCTTGGTTCCTGTGTCCACCCACTGGGCTGGACTTTTGGACACAGGAAGTACCCCCTCATGTGAACACAGCAGAGGGCACCCAGCCCAAACTGCTACACTGAGCTACTGAGTCCATGTCCAAAGAACCTATGCAAGCTGAGGTGAGAGGCCAGGGCTGGAAATGGTGGCTGTGAGGGGCTAGTTGTGGTAGGTTGAAATCACCCCCCAACTAATTTGAGAGAATTAACCCCCCAAAATAAAATTGCCAGACCTAGCTCAGTTTGGGATGGAAGCAAGTGAAGCTCTAGTTACAAGCAAACTAATATCTAGAGCTGTGAAATGCAAGCAATAGGTACAAAATACACAACAGATGAACAATATTTGATATGTACAATTTATAAACAGCACAGAAACTTCTCAGAACCCCCTGGATGGATCCAGGGCACAGTTCACCTCCTCCCCTACTCCCTTCCTCCTTCCTGTTCCTTCTCACAGGAGTCAAAACAGAGATCCCCTGGCAAGGCCATGAGAGTGGTGGGTTAAAAATTCCCCCCAACATGAAATTGCCAGAGCAGCTCAGCTGGGAGCAAATGAATCTGGTTTGCAATCAAAACCACAATCTACAATGAAATGCAACAAATATGTACAAAATATACAGTATTTACAGGTCTTTACAATTTAGAAACACCACAAGAACCCCTCTGGACACAAACCAGGGCAGGTAATAGCTTCCCCTTCCCTGCCCGCTCCCTAACCCCCTGGACACAAGGGGATGCGAGAAAGAGCAGGGAATTGTTTAGTTAGACTTAGGCAAAACAAAACAATGCAGCCAAGGTCAGCAAACAAAGCAGAAGCAAGTCAGTGTCTCCCAGAGCAAGGAAGCTGAAAAGAGGAAGAAAGGTTATGTATCTGAATTCTCTGTCTGTTATCTGTCCAAAGGATTGCTTAGAACTTACCATGATTTCCCTTCTTACACCCAACAGCAATTTATTTACATTCTACCACTTTCTGTTCAAGATCTGAGGAAAATTTTCTAGGCACAGCCTGAAGCTACCACAGAGAGAGAGAAGTTGCAAGCAGAAGTGAGAGAAGAAGAAAAGAGAAAGAACTGTTTATGCCTCTGCTCTCTGTGCCCATTAGTAGTCAACTTAATTCTACACACCTCATCATCCTTTTCCTTTCACAGCCAATGGTCATTTATTTTACTTTCAGTTCTTGCAGTCAGGGACTAGGCTGAAGTTCCCCCTCCAAACTGTACTGCTGCTCCAGGATGATTGACCTGAGGCAGCTTTCCCAGGCTCAGAGCCAGCAAACAGGTTTGGACCTGCTCCTGCTCTGCTGCTGCTCCACATCTCTCACAGGAGGCCTCTGTCTGCAGAACAGTTCTGCCTACCCCACCCCTGCACACTCACATGGTTTAGCTGCTCACTGCTGCCTTCATCTATGGGACACTCTCTTGGGCAATTGGGAGACTGTCCCTGAAGTTCCAGCAAAGTCTTGGAAGAAGAATTTGAGGCAAGGAAGTGTTACTGAAAGGCCTTTGATTTTGTTTAAACAAACAAGGAGCACAGCTCCTCTTTCACAAACCCTGGAAGAGAAAAGAAAAGAGAGAGGAGATGACAGCATCCTCACAAGCCAAAATCCCCCACCAGAAGCAAAAGGTATAGAAGCCAGACTGGGCCTGCACTGAGAAGCATCAGAACTGCTCTGCAGGAGAAGACAAAGAGTTTATTGCTTCTGAAAACACCCAGGGATCAGTTTGCTGAGGGCAGCCTTCAGCTCCTGGTTCCTCAGGCTGTAGATGAGAGGGTTCACTGCTGGAGAAACCAGCAAGTACAGAACTGCCATCACCAGATCCAGGGATGGGGAGGAGATGGAGGGGGGCTTCAGGTAGGCAAAGAAGCCAGTGGTGATAAATAGGGAGACCACAGCCAGGTGAGGCAGGCAGGTGGAAAAGGCTTTGTGGCGTCCCTGCTGAGAGGGGATCCTCAGCACTGCCCTGAAGATTTGCACATAGGACACCACAATGAACACAAAGCAAACAAAGAATAAAGAGGCACTGAGCACGATTAGCACAAGTTCCCTGAGGTAGGAGGTGGAGCAAGAGAGCTTGAGGATCTGGGGGATCTTACAGAAGAACTGCTCCACAGCATTGCCCTGGCAGAGGGGCAGGGAAAATGTATTGGCTGTGTGCAGCAGAGCTGTGAGAAAGCCACAGGCCCAGGCAGCTGCTGCCAGGAGGACACAAACTCTGCTGCCCAGGAGGGTCTCATAGTGCAGGGGTCTGCAGATGGCAGCGTAGCGATCGTAGGCCATGATGGTGAGGAGATAAAGCTCTGCTGAAAAGAAAACAACAATAAAAAAGACCTGAGCAGCACATCCTGCATAGGAGATGTCCCTGGTGTCCCAAAGGGAATTGGCCATGGATTTGAGGACAGTGGTGGAGATGTAGCCCAGGTCAATGAGGGCGAGATTGAAGAGGAAGAAGTACATGGGGGTGTGGAGGTGGTGGTCCCAGGCTATGGTGGTGATGATGAGACTGTTACCCAGCAGGGCTGCCAGGTAGGTGGCCAGGAAGAGCCAGAAGTGCAGGAGCTGCAGCTGCCTCGTGCCTGTGAATGCCAGCAGAAGGAAGTGGGTGATGGAGCTGCTGTTGGACATGGTCTGTCTCTGGGCATGGAGGACTGTTGGAAGAGCAGAAGACATCACAGAGGTTAGGACAGAATTCCTTCAGACAATTCTTTGGCTATTTCCCAGACAATCCTCTCACATTTACTTCTCCTTCTTTGCAGGAGCTTTGTGCACTCCAAGCTTCACAGCCTTGCAGGCACCCCAGCAGGAGGCAGCTGTCATGTCCTGTGTCTCTGATGGTGCAGATGGGAAGCTCTGCTCTGGAGCATCTCCTGCCCCTCTCTAGAAGAGAGAGATCCCAGAGGCTGTGGGATGTGGCAGCTTTACAAGCTCCACAAACTGCAAATCCATCCTCCTGCACCACAGACTCACCACACCCAGGGCTGGGAAGCTTTCTCCTCTTTGAGCTCTCAGCACCCAACCTGTCCTGGCTACCTTGAAGCTCTCTCTGCCTTCCTCATCTCCTTGAGATGCCCTGGCAGTGCCCACAGCCCTGCTGCCCTGTGCAGAGGAGCAGCTCCTGGGCAGAGCTGTCTCTCTGCAGTGCTGCCTGCTTGCCAGCAGCTCCCTCCAGCTCAGGAGCCTGGCCCAGCTCAGCAGCAGAGGACCAGCCCAAGGCATTTAATGACTCCTCTGGTGGCTTTGGTGTCGAGTCCATGAGTCTCAGAGACTGAGAGCAAGCTGAAGAAACCTCTCAGGAAGCCAAATGCAAACTGCCAACTTTGCTGGAGCCTTAATGGGACCATCACTGACAAAGCCTCCCCTGGGGCTTGTTAGAGCAGAAAAGCAGAAGCAAGGACTATAGGAAGACCAAGACAATATCAAGGTTGCTCTGATGCTGAGCAAAACTGGATGGGCTTGATCAAGCCAAAGGGCCAAGTCCTGGCCCCCAGCCCCTTGGAAGGGAGATCCTGTCCCTCAGACATGGCTCAGGGCTCTTCCTGGGGCAGTGGGATGTGAGGACGTGCAATGGCTGGAGCAGGTCTATGGTGTGACACTCCTGGGTGGGGCAGGGAGGCAATGAGGTCTTTGTGAATGAAGTTCAGCTACCTTCTGGTTGCAGAGACAATGGCCACAGCCATGGTGCTGAAGAGGTCATCTCTGATGAGGGTGTGGTGGTTTGAAAAGAAAGGCTCTGCTTTCCCTCCCCCACTGAGAAAGAGACCACGGCTAAACCCAGTCGGAGAAATGCGATTATATTTTACAAGGAAACAGATTAGATGCAACACAACAAATACAGGTATTTTACAGTATATACAGGAATATACAGCAAATGAACTCAACCAGAAACCAGACCCCCCACAGAGGGGGCTTCCCCCTGTGCCCCCTTCACCCCCCTACCTCCCTTCTCCCCCCAAAGAGGTAGAAGAAGAGACAAAAAGGGAGTTAGTACAGCAAGCGGAGGCCTATGCACAGGGAGTTAGTTCTTATCTTTTGGCAAGAAGCCCAGAAGCAGATCCAGCCGAGAGGGACAGTGAAGGAAGGAAGACTGAGAGAAAGTTCCCAACTCCCCTGGGTCCAATCTCTCCTCCCACAATCCTACCAATGAAATTCGTTTAGAATACCAAAATATTTTACAAACATTTAGCCAGTGTGCCCCTTCCTTAAAGGCACAGCGTCAAACGGCCACAGAGGGCTTTTAGCTTTGCCTCAGCCCTCAGTGGTCCCCACCACAGCCTGCACTATCAGAGTATCACAGCATCACAGTATCACTAAGGTTGGAAGAGACCTCGAGGATCATCGAGTCCAACCTGTCACCACAGACCTCACGACTAGACCATGGCACCAAGTGCCACATCCAATCCCCTCTTGAACACCCCCAGGCACGGTGACTCCACCACATCCCCAGGCAGCACATTGCAATGACGAACGACTCTCTCAGTAAAGAACCTTCTCCTCACCTACAGCCTAAACTTCCCCTGGTGCAGCTTGAGACTGTGTCCCCTTGTTCTGGTGCTGGTTGCTAGAGAGAAGAGACCAACCCCTTCCTGGCTACAACCACCCTTCAGGTAGTTGTAGAGAGCAATGAGTTCACCCTGAGCCTCGTCTTCTCCAGGCTAAACAATCCCAGCTCCCTCGGCCTCTCCTCACAGGGCTTGTGCTCAAGGCCTCTCCCCAGACTCCTTGCCCTTCTCTGGACACATTCAAGTGTCTCAATGTCCTTCCTAAACTGAGGGGCCCAGAACTGGACACAGGACTCAAGGTGTGGCCTAACCAATGCAGAGTACAGGGGCAGAATGACCTCCCTGCTCCTGCTGGCCACACTATTCCTAATGCAGGCCAGGATGCCATTGGCCTTCTTGGCCACCTGGGCACACTGCTGGCGCATGTTTAGGCGGCTGTCAATCAGCACCCCCAGGTCCCTCTCTGTCTGGCAGCTCTCAGCCACTCTGACCCCAACCTGTAGCTCTGCCTGGGGTTATTGTGGCCAAAGTGCAGCACCCGGCACTTGGACTTGTTAAATGCCATGCCATTAGACTCTGCCCATCTGTCCAGTCGGTCAAGGTCCCTCTGCAGAGCCTTTCCACCCTCTAACTGACTAACATCTGTTCCCAACTTGGTGTCATCTGCAAACTTGCTGATGACTGACTCAACCCCCTCATCCATATCATCAATGAAGATGTTAAAGAGGATGGGGCCCAGCACTGATCCCTGGGGCACACCACTGGTGCCTGGCTGCCAGCTGGATGTGGCACCATTCACCACCACTCTCTGGGCTCGGCCCTCCAGCCAGTTCCTAACCCAGCTCAGAGCGCTGCTGTCCAAGCCACGAGCTGACAGCTTAGCCAGCAGTTTACTGTGGGGGACGGTGTCAAAGGCCCTGATGAAGTCCAGGTAGACCACATCCACAGGCCTCCCCACGTCCACCAGATGGGTCACCTGATCATAGAAGGAGATCAGGCTGGAGAGGCAGGACCTGCCCTTCCTAAATCCATGTTGGCTGGACCCGAGCCCTTGGCCATCCTTCAGGTGCGCAGTTATTGCCGCCAGGATAATCGGCTCCATCACTTCTCCTGGCACTGAGGTCAGGCTGCCAGGCCTGGAGTTTCCAGGTTCCTCCGTCCAACCCTTCTTGTGGATGGGGACCACATTGGCCAGTTTCCAGTCATCTGGGACCTCTCCAGTGAGCCAGGACTGGAGGAAAATGATGGAGAGCGGCTTGGCAGCTCATCTGCCAGCTCTCTCAGCACCCTAGGGTGGATCCCATCCGGCCCCATGGACTTGTGAGTGTCCAAGTGGCTCAGCAGGTCCCGAACTAATTCCTCATGGATTTCCAGGGCATCACACTGCTCCCCGACCCCATTGCCCAGCTCAGGAGGCCACTGGTGCTGAACTCCTGCCTTGCTGTTAAACATTGAGGCAAAGAAGGCGTTCAGGACTTCAGCCTTTTCCTCGTCTTCAGTGTTCCCCCTCCAGCTCCAGTAAGGAGTGCAGGTTCTTCTTGCCCTTCTTTTTAGTGTTGATGTATTTGTAACAATGCTTTTTGTTGTCTTTCATAGAGGTGTTCAGCTTCAGTTCCAACTGGGCCTTTGCCTCTCTAATTTTATTCCTACATAATCTAACCACTTCCTTGAACATACCTGGAGAAGCCTTCCCCTCCTTCCAAAGGTGACACAGCCTCTTTTTTCCCCTTAAATCCTCTAGGAGCTGCTTGCTCACCCAGGCCCAGAGCCTTCCCCGCCGGCTCATCTTTCGGCACATGGGGACCGCCAGTTCCTGTGCCTTCAAGAGCTCCTGTTTGAAGTAGGTCCAACCCTCCTGGACCCCTCAGTTCTTGAGGGTTGGTACCCAGGGAACTTTACTAATAAGTTTCTTAAAGAGGCTGAAGTTTGCCCTCCTGCAGTCTAAGGTGAAGGTTCTGTTGGTGCTCCTCCCTATCTCCCTGCAGATTGAAAACTTCACTATCTGGTGGTCACTGCACCCTGGGCAGCCTCCCACGGTCACATCTCCCACCAGCCCTTCCCTATTGGAGAGCAGCAGGTCAAGCAGAGCCTGACCCCTGGTAGGCTCACTTAACAGCTGCATCAGGATCTGTCCTCCATTTGCTCCAGGAATCTTCTGGACTGCCTCCTCTCTGCTGAATTAAGTTCCCAGCAGATATCTGGCAGGTTGAAGTCACCCACAAGGACAAGATCTGATGATCTTGAGACAGCCTCGAGTTGCTTATAGAATGATTTGTCAACCTCCTCATCCTGGTTGGGTGGTCTATACCAGACTCCAACCAGGATGTCAGTTTTGTTAGGCCTCCCTCTGATTTTAACCCACAGGCTCTCAATCCCTTCATCCTCCACCTCAAGTTCTGTGGCAGAAAGTGACTCCCTAATATACAGAGTCACCCCTCCTCCTCTTCTCCCTCACCTTTCTATCCTAAAGAGCCTGTACCCCCCAGTATAGCACTCTAATCGTGTGTGTTGTCCCACCATGTTTCTGAGATGGTGACTACATCATAGTCACCCTGGTGGACCAGGACCTCCAGCTCCTCTTGCTTATTGCCCAGGCTGCCTGCATTGGTGTGCATGCACTGCAGCTGGGCTCCTGACCTCTCAACTGACCCTACCTTGTGCCCTACTCTTTCCTCTGCAGAGGGACCAATATCCTCACCCACCCCCTTCAGACCTAGTTTAAAGCCCTCCTAATGAGCCCTGCCAACTCTAGTGCTAGGACTCTCTTGCCCCTTCTAGATAAATGCACCCCATCAGGACCCAGCAGGTCGGTTGATGTAAAAGTTGCCCCATGATCAAAGAAGCTAAAGTTCCGCTGCTGGCACCATCCCCTGAGCCAATTGTTGATGGTGTGGGTTCTGTTCCTCTCAGTGTATTCCCCTGCCACTGAGGGAACTGAGCAGAACACCACTTGAGCTCCTGCCCCACCGATCAATTGTCCAAGGGCCCTGAACTCCTTCTTAATCGCCCTGGTGCCCTTCTTGTCAATCTCATCACTCCCAGCCTGTATTACCAGCAGAGGGTAATAGTCAGAGGGATGGATCAGCTTGGGGATTCGCCTTGCAAAGTCCCTTACCCTTACTTCTCCTTCTTTGCAGGAACTTTGTGCACTCCAAGCTTCACAGCCTTGCAGGCACCCCAGACTCTGCTCTGGAGCATCTCCTGCCCCTCTCTAGAAGAGAGAGATCCCAGAGGCTGTGGGATGTGGCAGCTTTACAAGCTCCACAAACTGCAAATCCATCCTCCTGCACCACAGAATCACCACACCCAGGGCTGGGAAGCTTTCTCCTCTTTGAGCTCTCAGCACCCAACCTGTCCTGGCTACCTTGAAGATCTCTCTGCCTTCCTCATCTCCTTGAGATGCCCTGGCAGTGCCCTCAGCCCTGTTGCCCCGTGCAGAGGAGCAGCTCCTGGGCAGAGCTGTCTCTCTGCAGTGCTGCCTGCTTGCCAGCAGCTCCCTCCAGCTCAGGAGCCTGGCCCAGCTCAGCAGCAGAGGACCAGCCCAAAGCTTTGGTGTCGAGTCCATGAGTCTCAGAGACTGAGAGCAAGCTGAAGAAACCTCTCAGGAAGCCAAATGCAAACTGCCAACTTTTCTGGAGCCTTAATAGGTCCCACTGAGGACCATCACTGACAAAGCCTCCCCAGGGGCTTGTTAGAGCAGAAAAGCAGAAGCAAGGACTATAGGAAGACCAAGACAATATCAAGGTTGCTCTGATGCTGAGCAAAACTGGATGGGCTTGACCAAGCCAAAGGGCCAAGTCCTGCCCCCCAGCCCCTTGGAAGGGAGATCCTGTCCCTCAGACATGGCTCAGGGCTCTTCCTGGGGCAGTGGGATGTGAGGATGTGCAATGGCTGGAGCAGGTCTATGGTGTAACACTGCTGGGTGGAGCAGGGAGGCAATGAGGTCTTTGTGAATGAAGTTCAGCTACCTTCTGGTTGCAGAGACAATGGCCACAGCCATGGTGATGAAGAGGTCATCTCTGATGAGGGCTTTCAGCCTTGCCAGTGCCCTCTGTGGTCCCCACCACAGCCTGCCCTGTGGTGTCCCATAGCTGCAGCTCTTCCTTTGAAGACACCCAGTCCTCTCTCCAAGTTCACCTCAATCTCTCATCCCCCTCACTGACATCTCTCCATCCTCCCTGCCTGTTCCTTGAAAGAGAAAGCCAAGGGCTGGGCCAGCCTCCCTCTGAGTGACCTCTTGTCCCACAGCACTGCCCTTGTGTGGTGAAGAGATTATCAGTTTATGAATATGAAATATTAATTATGACAATTAATTTTTATTGTTGCAAATTATTGATAAGTAATTAATCACTCTTTGATATACAGATTCTAGTGCACAGTTGTGAAATATCCCCCACAACTGGCTTAGTATTTACAATTTGAAACCAATTAGAATATTTGCAGAATTAATTTCCATTAACGGAACTAAGGCTGCCACCAGATGGAGACTTAACAAGATGCTGGCAGCTTAACTACAGAGCGATTGCAATGTGTCAGAGGCAATTTGAGCTGAAGCTTGAGCAAAACATATCGTGCATTAGACTGCATGTTAGTGAGTGCAAAGCATGTGAAAGATACACCCTCTCTCTCTTTGCAGCAAGGTTAGCTGCCAGGCTGCGGCAGGCTGCTGTCTCATGGGGCTGGCACCCTGGGAGTGGCACCCTGGGGCGGGTCCGTTCTGGGGAGAGCTCCCCCTGGCTGGTGGCTGTGGGGGCAGCTTCTTCTCCCACAGAGGACAGGGAGGGGATGAATGTAGACCTTTGTCAGTCAGCAGGCTCCCTTAGCAGGACTCCATCAGTTCCCTTGAAGCAGTGGGGAGCAGTCCTGTGGAGCTGGCTCGGCAGGGCTGGTAGGGCTGGTTCCTGGACTGGCTACCGGCAACTCCATACTGGGTGCAGGCTCTGCAGACCACATCCAACATCCTGCAAACAGAGCCAGCCTCTGCCTGACCCACTGTAATGGGTTGGGGCAGATCCCCTCCCCACCACAGGCAGAAATAACGACTCAGACAAACGGATTGCAAAAGTGATGAAAGTTTAAATAGGAAAAACAATAACAAACAACAATGAAAGTTTTACAGAGACCCACAAGCACCATGACAAAGAGAGAGATCCCAGAACATACCCAAAAACATCCCATCCCCACCTGGGGGTACACCCAAACCCCCCCCCCCAGGGCTCTTTCTTCCCCCCCCCCAACCCAGCCTTGGGCCTGAGCAGGCCCAAGGGAGGCGGCTCACGCCATGTTACCTAGGTAGCAGCAGGGGACGAAAGAGAAAGAGAAGACCCCGCATGGCCTTTTTATAGGGGTGCAGGGCATTATGGGAATGGAATACCTGGTCCCTGTGACCACCCCCTGGGCTGGGCCCACCCCTTGGGACCTCCCAGGTGTGGCCTGCGCAGTGGCATCTGGGCCAGCACCCAGCCTAAACCACCACAGACCACCCCTTATTCCATACCATAATCCCTGCACCCAGAACATATCATCAAATTAGAACTCTTCTTATGACATATCTAGCAACTGTCCATGTCTTCTTCTGGGCGTCCTTCCACACAGTCTCTCATCCAGGCTCAAGCATCAGTCCATTCCAGTTGTTCTTCCTCATATGATGGAACCTCCCAGCGACGCAGTCCTTCTCCTGCAGTGTGAATTCCTTGTGGACTCCTTGGGACACCCTGGTCACCTGGAAACACCTCACAACTTCTCAGCCAAGCCTTTATCTGCATTTACAGTTTCTCAGCGGCTTTTTCCACCCCTGGGGCAAGCCGGTCGGAGCAATCAGGCTCCACGACCGCTTTTTCCATCCCTCCAGGGAACCACAACCGACAGCTTCTGGCCAGTCCAAAGCTACACCAATGCACATCGCAGGCACATCGCCCCCCCACGGGGCGTTCACATACCGAGGCATCACCTCATCCGGTTCACAGCCCTCCCCCGGAGGGGGCGGCTGCAGCACAGCTCGCTGAGAAGAGAGGAGGCGGAGCCAGGTGCTCGGCGCCATTTTCGGAACACGTCCGAAAACACCAGGGAAAGATTTACAGCTGCCGCCGCCGCTTGAACGCGGCCCGGCCCGGCCCGCCCCCCGCCGTCTCTGTCGCCGCGATGCAGAGTCCGAGTCACCTCCAGCAGTCGCTTGCCCGCTCGCCGCGGGTGTCCGCTCCCGCAGCGGCCGCGGGCCGACCACGCTCTGCTTGCCGCTGCCCCTCCTCCGCTCCCTGCCGCTCCGCAGAGAACGAGGAGGAGGCAGGTCTCGCCTTCTTAGGCTACTCGAGCATTCTTAAGCTACCCTGGGCAGAAAGTCACAGAAAGAACCACCCCTCGCTGTTCCCAAGCAACAGGAGGGAATTCCATGCCATCGACCACGCACCAGCTATCCTTCTGCAGCCCACAGGAGTTCACACAGTCGCCCCGGTAACACAAAACCTGAGCCCCAACTTCCCAAACCCAAACCGACGCCCAGAACTAAATTTAAACTCTCCATCTTTTGCAATCCGAGCTGCAGTTGGCCCCACGTTGGTGCGCCAAAATGTAATGGGTTGGGGCAGATCCCCTCCCCACCACAGGCAGAAATAACGACTCAGACAAACGGATTGCAAAAGTGATGAAAGTTTAAATAGGAAAAACAATAACAAACAACAATGAAAGTTTTACAGAGACCCACAAGCACCATGACAAAGAGAGAGATCCCAGAACATACCCAAAAACATCCCATCCCCACCTGGGGGTACACCCAAACCCCCCCCCCCAGGGCTCTTTCTTCCCCCCCCCCAACCCAGCCTTGGGCCTGAGCAGGCCCAAGGGAGGCGGCTCACGCCATGTTACCTAGGTAGCAGCAGGGGACGAAAGAGAAAGAGAAGACCCCGCATGGCCTTTTTATAGGGGTGCAGGGCATTATGGGAATGGAATACCTGGTCCCTGTGACCACCCCCTGGGCTGGGCCCACCCCTTGGGACCTCCCAGGTGTGGCCTGCGCAGTGGCATCTGGGCCAGCACCCAGCCTAAACCACCACACCCACGCTGAGCAAGGGAACCGCGGTAGCCCTGTGTGCACCGCTCATCCCCGACAGCTACAGCCCCGCAATGAGGACATCGCTCTGTCCGGCCGGCAGCTGTCCTGGACAAGCCCCATGAGCTGCAGAGGGAGTTGCCCCTCTGCCTCTCTGAGGAGCCATTTTGCTGTGCCCTGCAAACCCCTGGCAGCAAGGCTTTTCCCCGAGCAGGAAGATCTTTCTTAGGCAATGTGCCCCACGGACTAAGTTGCAAATACCTCCAAACGTTTCCTCTGGAAGGCACCAGGGACTTTTAGTCTGGCAAAAGCAGCAGCCACGTGGCACAGCCCTCCACATGCTTGGCACTATTTTGGCTTTCCTTATCACAGCACATCTGTGGCATAATTTCTGGGTTGCAAATTCCAACACCCTTAGGTCATCAGTAAACCAAATATTTTCTCATAAAGTTTCTGTTAAGGTTTGTGCCAAGCCGCTCTGCTTCGCTCACTTGCCGGTCCCCGGCCAGGCCTCTCTTTGCAAACTGAGTTCTGTTTCTAAATTTTCTAAATTTTCTAGTTTGTTTAAACTGCTCAAATTGATGACATATAAATACATTCTGTAGAGATGGTCCTTCCAGCTGAGTACTTCTACCTGTAAATATTAACTGGAAATAATTTTTGGCATAGTTTGTACATAAATCAATTATATTAAAACAGGAATTGCTATCTGGGCCTCTCATTCATAACTATAATATTTATAACAAACTTGAAGCCATTTTGTCTTGTCCCATCACTTGTTCCATTGGGGAAGAACCAACCCCACCTCACTCCAATCTTCTTTCAGGTTGAGGTGTCCCTTCAGCCTCTTCTCCAGGCAGAACCACCCCAGCTCCTTCAGCTGCTTCTCACAGGACTTGAGGTGGCCTCTGCTTCTTGGGATGGGGCTGGACTGTGGTGAGCTCATTTTGATGAGGAATTAATTCATTACTCATACCACAGGTGCCAATAGGTAGTGCTTTATTTCATATGAAGGGCAGAAAAGGCTACACCATAGCTCTGCAAGGCACCAACCCCAAAGCAAGGCACAACCCCAGGAGTTACCCAGTGAACCCGAGAGCAGAGCCTGATCCCAAGCACAGCGCAGCTGACTCAGCCTAAACACCCTATAAGAAACACTGCAGTGCCGAGGGTCGTGACGTGGAGGAGCTGACTGCAGCTGACCGCAGCTGAGTGTCTCCCATCCAGGCAGGTGTCCTCCAGAGACCAAATCTTGTCTGGCTGGATCAGAGCCAATGGCAGCTGCCCAGTAGTGATATTCAGCTTTTTAAGGGTCCTGCATTCTGCAATGTGGGGCCAGGATGAAACAGGAGGCTGGGACTTGGAGCCATCCAAGTCATGCTAAGGGAGCCCACTGACCGGCAAAGGTCTATGTTCATCCCCTCCCCACCCCCCGCAGAAGAAGAAGCTGACCCCATCCCCACCATCCAGTGGGACCCTGCCCAGAACAGACTTGCCCCAGGATGTGAGGAATTAGATGGGATGTGCTGTATGAATCTTAGTGACTCTAGATACACAAACTAGTAAACACCTTAGAGAAGTTAGCACATCAAGTGCAGGTGGACAATAGTTGGAACCCCTTGGAGCCTTACAGTGGGGTTGGCTGTGGCTTCCAAAGTGTCTTTTAGGCCTCTGCCTTGTTAGTTTTATCTCCTTATGCTTCATCTGTTTTCTACCTTGTGTCTTTGCTTGTGTGCAAGGTGTGATTGCCAAAGCTATTAAGTCTTTTAGCACTAGAGTTGTGCGTTATCGGCCACTGGTTATTTCTAATTATGTGGTGAAAAGCAGCAAGGAAGAATTAATTGGAGTTTGATTAGAAGTACCCAGCTGCCAAGGCCTGCCTGGGAATAATTGGTGTTGGTGCCCAGCTGCCTGGGGGCGTCTGGGAATGCTGTGTTTGACCTGCAGCTCCCAGGTGCACAACAAGAGTAGTGGACAACATGGATCTGTAGGCCCTTTGTTTATGAAGCTGAGCAGGGATGGGAATGTACTGAATGTGTTGACCTCCTGAGCTGACCGCAAAAGACCATCAAGCTCTCACTTGGCTGCTAACAGACCTGAGGGAGATGAAGATGAGGAAGGCTATTGCTGGGCAGGGGGCGTGCGACCCCCTGAGTGGGCTGTGCACATGAGCAGTAGGGTGAGAAGATACATAACACAATTGTGAAATATGGGAGGGGCTTTGGCTCCAAGCCTCAGCCTCCTGCGGTGTCCTGGCCTCACTTTGCAGGATGTGGGACCCTTAAAAAACTGAAGATCGCAACAGCGACGAAGATCTGTGCAAGCAGAGTATAGAGAAAGGCAAACGACTCCGTTTATTCCAGCAAGCAACTCATATTTGTATCTGTGTTGTCAGTGTGGCTGTGTGTGATTGGTTAATAAACTCCTCAAGATAGTTACTGGCTAGTGACATCACTGCTATAGTTACTTGTTAAGGAAGTCCTGGTGGTCTCCTATCTCATCCTCCAACATTCAGTCCAGGGACTTTCCAGATTCTCATGGGAACACAGTGATGTTTTCAATATGGAACTCCTCACCAGAGCTCTTCAGAAGGTCCACAGATTCATCACAGTCCCCCACAGGCACCTGCCATTTGCTCCGATCCAGCCAGACAAGATTTGGTCTCTGGGGGACGCCTGCCTGGATGGGAGACGCTCAGCCTGGATGGGAGACGCTCAGCTGCGGTCAGCTCCAGTCAACTCCTCCACGTCACGATCCTCGGCAGTGTTTCTTATAGGGTGTTTAGGCTGAGTCATCTGCGCTGTGCTTGGGATCAGGCTCTGCTCTCAGGTTCACTGGGTAACTCCTGGGGTTGTGCCTTGCTTTGGGGTTGGTGCCTTGCAGCGCTATGGTGTAGCCTTTTCTGCCCTTCATGTGAAATAAAGCCCTACCTGTTGGCACCTGTGGTATGAGTAATGAATTAATTCCTCATCAAAAAGAGCTCACCACAGTCCAGCCCCACCCCAAGAACCAGAGGGGTTCTTGGCCACCTCATGTCCTGTGAGGAGCAGCTGAAGGAGCTGGGGTGGTTCTGCCTGGAGAAGAGGCTGAAGGGACACCTCAACCTGAAAGGAAGTTGGAGTGAGATGGTTATTAGGGTTAAGTTTTCCAGGGCCTTGGGTTTACTGCTTTGGGTTATTAGGGTTGGGGTTATTAGGCTTAGGGGTTCAAGGGTCATAGGGTCAGGGCTTGGGGTTACACTTGTTGCTATTATGGTTATGGTTTCAAGGGCCTTGGGCTTAGGGCTAGGGGTTATTAGGGTTAGGGTATCCGGGGCATTTGTGTTTTGGCTTCGAGTTATTAGGGTTAGGGTATCCAGGGCCTTGGGGTTACGGCTTGTGGTTTGGGTTGGGGTTATTAGGATGAGTGTTTCCAGGGCCTAAAGGTTACAGCTTGGGTTTATTAGGGTTAGGTTTTTCAAGGCCTTGGTTTTATGACTTTGGGTTATTAAGGTTGGGTTTTCCAGAGACTTGGAGTTAGGAGTTGGGGTTTGGGTTTGTGTTATGAGGTTTAGGCTTTCCAGGGCCTCAGTGTTAGGGTTGAGGTTTCCAGGAACTTTGGGTTAGTCTTGGTGGTAGGGTTGGGGTTGTTAGGGTTTCCAGGGTTTTAGGCTTAGGGCTTGTTGTTGTTAGGGTTGGGGTTATTAGGGATAGGGTTTCTAGGGCCTTGCACTGCCTGAAATCCCTGACAGGAAGGGTCTAGGCCGGAACCACTTTCCTAGGCTAAAGAAGCCCAAGTCCCTCAGCTTCTCCAACCCAGCCCTAGCAGATCTCCTCTGGGCTGTTCCACTTCTTCCCCATTCTTCCAGTCTGGAGAACCACACACCCAGACATCAGGAATCCAGACGTGGCCACACCAGTGTTGAGTCCAGGGAGAGGACAACTCCTTGCCTGGGTGGCCACACTCCTCCTGCCACAGCCCAGCTGCAGTTGGCCTTTTTCACTGTATGCAGAGTTTGCTCCATCCAAGGGCATTGGGAATGGTTCCTGTCAGAGGCTGTGGTGTCTTTCTGACTGGGACAGGACAGAGGAGAACCTCCAGCTCCAAATCAACAGGGAAGCAGTTTGTACTGGGATGGGGCCCAGTCTGTCTGGGAGAGGGTAAGGGGACACAGATTTTACTGGGAGGAGTCCAAGCCTTGTGGTCAAAGGGCCTCAGCTGTTGTAGCCTTTACAGGTAGTGGGCACAATCTGTACTGGGAAGGAGTCCTGTTATAGTTGTTATTCATAGCCAATAATTAGCAGAAAAATTATTAACATTTAAATAACTTTATTAACCAAAAATCCCATTAAAAATATTAATAAAATATTCAAATCTCTCCCAAGCAGGAACATCACAGTGCCAGAGCATCACAGTGCCATAGTGTCACAGTGCCAGAACATCACAGTACCAGAGCACCACAGTGCCCGAGAGTCGCAGTGCCAGAGTATCACAGTGCCAGAGAGTCACAGTGCCAGAAAGTCACAGTGCCATAGTGTCACAATGCCATAGCATCACAAGTGCCAGAGCGTCATAGTACCAGAGCATCACAGTGCCAGAGAGTCGCAGTGCCAGAGACTTGCAGTGCCATAGTGTCACAATGCCATAGCACTCTAAGAACCTCCTAGACTGCCGCCTCTCTGCTGTGTTGAGATCCCAGCAGATATCAGGCAGGTTGAAGTCGCCCCTGAGAACAAGGTCAGGCAATGTTGAGACAGCCTTAAGCTGCCTATAGAATGCTTCATCAACATCTTCCTCCTGGTTGGTTGGTCTATAACAGACTCCAAACAGGATGTCTGCCCTGTCGGTCTTCCCTCTAATTCTTGCCCACAAGCATTCAACCCGATTGTCCCTAATCTCCATCTCAATGGCATCTAGTGCCTCCCTGATGCACAGGGCCACCCCTCCACCCCTTCTTCCTTGCCTGTCTCTCCTGAAGAGCCTGTAGCCATCAATTGCAGGAGGTCCAACCATCCTGGACCCTTCAGTTGTTAGGGCCGCTGCCCAGGGTACTTTCCAAATAAGTAGCTTCTGAGGCATCAAGAGATTCCCTAATGTAGAGGGCCACCCCTCCTCCTCTTCTCCCTCACCTGTCTCTCCTAAAGAGACCATAGAGTCACAGTGCCAGAGCTTCACAGTGCCATAGGGTCACAGAGCCAGATCATCACAGTGCCAGAGCATCACAGTACCACAGCATCACAATTCCTGGCATCACCATACCAGGGAATCAAAGTGTTAGAGAGTAACCATAGTGTCACAGTACCATAGCATCACAGTGAGAGAGTTTCACAATACCACATCATCACAATGTCACAGTACCAGAGTGTCACAATGTTAGAGAGTCACAATGCGAGACCAACAGAGTATCTTAGTCTCACAGTACCATAGTGTCAGAGTGCCATAGTGTCACAGTGCCATAACATCACAGTGCCAGAGCGTCACAGTATCAGAGCGTTACAATGCCAGAGAATCACAGTGCCAGAGCATCACAGTACCATTCTATCACAGTGCCAAAGAGACACAGTGCCATAACATCACAAGGCCAGAGCATCACAGTATCAGAGCCAGACGATTCCAGTGCATCACTGTATCATAGTCTCATAGCAGCAGAGCATCACAATGCCAGAGCACCACAGTACCATAGCACTACAATATATGAGAATGGCCTGTCCCCCAAAGGTAAGAAGATTCTGGGGAGGGAACTGGCAGCTCTCATTGACAGGGCTTTAAACTAGTTTCAAAGGGGGAAGGGGCTGAAACTAGTCCCCTCAGGCAAGAGTCCGGGGGCGATAAGCTAGGGTCAGAGGCCAAACCAGCAGCCCATCTGAGGTGCCTGTACACTAATGCACGAAGCATGGGTAACAAACAAGAGGAGCTGGAAGCCCTGTTGCAGCAGGAAAGTTATGATGTAGTTGCCATCACAGAGACGTGGTGGGACGACTCACATGATTGGACCTCCTGCAATTGATGGCTACAGGCTCTTTAGGAGAGACAGGCAAGGAGGAAGGGGTGGAGGGGTGGCCCTGTACATCAGGGAGGCACTAGATGCCATTGAGATGGAGATTAGGGACGATTGGGTTGAATGCTTGTGGGTGAGAATTAGAGGGAAGACCGGTAGGGCAGACATCCTGGTTGGAGTATGTTATAGACCACCCAACCAGGAGGAAGATGTTGATGAAGCATTCTATAGGCAGCTTAAGGCTGTCTCAAGATCTCCTGACCTTGTCCTCATGGGCGACTTCAACCTGCCTGACATCTGCTGGGATCTCAACACAGCAGAGAGGAGACAGTGTAGGAGGTTCTTAGAGTGCATGGAGGACAGCTTCTTATCCCAGGTGGTGCGCAAGCCTACTAGGGGCAAGACTATGCTTGACCTCCTCTTCACCAACAGGGAAGGGCTGGTGGGTGATGTGGTGGTTGGAGGGCGTTTAGGGGCCAGCAACCACGAGATAATTGAATTCTCGGTATTCGGTCAAGCTAAGAGGTGCAGCAAGAAGACCTCCACTCTGGACTTCTGGAGGGCAAACTTCAGGTTGCTCAAGTAAATAATTCAGAGGGTTCCTTGGGAAAAAGCCCTTAAAAATAAAGGGCTCCAGGAGGACAGTACCAGAACATGACAATGCCGGAGCGTCACAGTACCATAACATCACAGTACAAGAGTGTGACAGTACCAGAATGTCAGAATGCCAGAGTATCACACAGCATCAAAACTCCAGAGCATCAGAGAACCATAGCATCATAGCATCACAATGTTGTAGCATCACACTGCCAGAGCGTGACAGTGCCACAGCATCACATTGCCAGAGCATCACAGTTCCATACATCACAATGCCATAACATCATAGTACCACAACATCACAGTGTTAGGTAGTCACAATTCCAGAGCATCACAGTGCCAGTGCATCATGGTGCCAGAGTGACGTAGAGCCCAGAGCATCACAGTGCCAGAGTGTCACAATGACAGAGTATCACAGCACGAGAGAGTCACTAATGCCAGAGCATCACAGAGCTGGAGCATCACAGTAACATAGCATCACAGTGCCAGGGCATCACAGTACCTTAGTGTCATAGTTCTAAATAGTCACAGAGCCAAAGCATCACAGTGACAGAACATCACTGTACCACAGTGTCACAGTGCCAGAGCGTCACAGTATCAGAGTATCACAATGCCAGTATATCACAGTATCAAAGTGTCACAGTATTAGAGTATCACAATGCCAGAGCATCACAGTGCCAAAGCATCACATTGCCAGAGCATTACAGTTCCCTACCTCACAATGCCAGAACATCACAGTGCCAGAGCATCACAGTGCAATAGTGTCACAGTGCCAGTGCATCACAGTGCCACACTGTCACTGTACCGGAGAATCACAGCACCATACCATCACAGTGCGAGAGCCTCACAGTGCCATAGCACCACAATAGAGTAACTTCACAGAAGCAGAGTATCACAATACCAGAGCATCACGGTACCATACACCACAGTGTCAGTACACTACAGTACCAGAGTGTCTCAGTACAATAGCATCACAGAAGCATAGCTTCACAATGCCAGTACACCATAGTACCAGATCATCGCAGTGCCAGAGGGTGAGAGTGCCGGAGCGTGACAGTGCCATAGCATCACAGTGCCACAGTGTCACAGTACCAGTACATCACAATGCCAGAGTGTCACAGTACCATATCTTCACAATGCCAGAACCGCACAGTACCACAGCACCACAATGCCAGAGCATCACAGTGCCAGGGCAACACAGTGTTACAGAGTCACAATGCCAGAGTGTCACAGTACCATACTGTAACAGTGCCAGTGCCACAGTACCGTAGCGTCACACTGCCAGTGTCACCATGCCACAGAGTCAGAGCATCACGGTGTCATAGTGTCATAGTACCAGAATGTCACAATGCCAGAGCATCACAGTGTTAGAGAGTCACAATGCCAATATACCACAGTGCCAGAGCATCATAGTGCCAGATCATCACAGTGCCAGAGCATCACAGTGCCAGTGTCAGAGTGCCAGTGCATCACAGAACCAAAGTGTCACAGTGTTAGTAAGGCACAAGGCCAGAGCATCTCTGTGCCAGTGTCACAGTGCCACAGCGTCACAGTGTGAGGGAGTCACAGTGCCAGTGTCACAGTACCAGTGTCTCAGTACCATAGCATCACAGTGTCAGAGCATCATAGTACCGTAGTCTCATAGTACGTGTGTCAAAATGCCAGAGCATCACAGTACAGGAGTGTCACAGTACCAGACCATCACAATTGCAGAGTACCACAGCAACACTGTGCCAGAGCATCAAAGTTCCAGAGTCTCAATGCCAGAGCATCACAGTACCAGTGCATCACAATGTCAGAGCGTCACAGTACTGTAGTCTCATACTGCCAGAGTGTCACCATGCCACAGTATCACAGTACAAGACCATCACAGTACCAGACCGTCATAACTGTAGCGCATCACAGGACCATAGCATCAAAATGCCAGAGCATCACAGTACAATAGTGTCATAGTACCTCAACGTCCGAATGTCAAAGCATCACAGTACCAGAGCACCACAGTACCAGAGCATCATTGTGTTAGTGAGTCACAATGCCACAGCACCACAGTCCCATAGTGTCATAGTACCAGAGCATCACAGTACCAGAGTGCCACAATGCCATAGCATCACAGAGCCAGACCATCACAATGCTACAGCATCACAGTTGCAGAATGTCACAGTGCCAGAACATCAGAGAGCCAGAGCATCACAGTGCCAGGGCAACACAGTGTTACAGAGTCACAATGCCAGACCTTAACAGTGCCACAGCTCCACAGTATCATAGCGCCACACTGCCAGAGTGTCACAATGCCACAACATCACAGTGCCATAGTGTCATAGTATCAGAACATCACAATGCCAGAGAATCATTGTGTTAGAGAGTCATAATGCCAATACACCACATTGCCCATTGTCCATTGGAATGGGCTACCCGAGGAGGTGGTGGAGTCACCATCTCTGGAGATGTTCAGGAGGATACTCAATAGGGTGCTTGGTTGCATGGTTTAGTTGATTAGGTGGTGTTGGATGATAGGTTGGACACAATGATCTTGAAGGTCTCTTCCATCCTGGTCTATTCTATTCTATTCTATTCTATTCTATTGTATTCTATTCTATTCTACTCTATTTGTGGTGGTTTAGGCTGGGTGCTGGCCCAGATGCCACTGCGCAGGCCACACCTGGGAGGTTCCAAGGGGTGGGCCCAGCCCAGGGGGTGGTCAGAGGGAACCAGGTATTCCATTCCCATAATGCCCTGCTCCCCTATAAAAAGTCCGTGCGGGGTCTTCACTTCCTCTTTTGTCCCCTGCTGCTGCCTAGGTAAAATGGCGTGAGCTGCCTCCCTTGGGCCTGCTCAGGCCCAAGGCTGGGTTTGGGGGGTGGGGGAAGAGCCCTGGGGGGGTTTGGGTGTACCCCCAGGTGGGGATGGGATGTTCTTGGGTATGTTCTGGGATCTCTCTCTTTGTCATGGTGCGTGTGGGTCTCTGTAAAACTTTCATTGTTGTTTGTTATTGTTTTCCTATTTAAACTTTCCATCACTTTTGCAATCCGTTTGCTTGAGTCGTTACTTCTGCCTGTGGTGGGGAGGGGATCTGCCCCAACCCATTACATTATTCTATTCTATTCTGTTCTGTTCTGTTCTATTCTATTCTATTCTATTCCATTCCATTCCATTCCATTCCATTCCATTCCATTCCATTCTATTCTATTCATTACCAGAGCATCTCAGTACCATAGCACCACTATGCCAGAGCATCACAGTACCAAAGCATGACAATGCCATAGCATCACAGTACGAGATTGTCAGTGTCAGTGAGTCACAATGCCACAGCATCACACAACCAGAGGGTCACATCAACAGTGTCACAGTGTTAGTGAGTCACAGTGCCAGAGTGCCACAGTGCCGGAGCGTCACAGTGCCGGAGCGTGGCTACCTGCTTCTCTGCAATGTGGTCAGGCCTAACCCTTCTCCCTGCTACCTCCACACCTCTTCAAAGAGACTGGTTTTATAATCTTTTTTTTTCTCCCACCATCCTTGTCCCTTGCCCTTGTGAGCCTTACCTGTTATTGCTATATATATATATATATATATATATTGTTTAAAGAAAATTCTTAACCTCTCTACTTCCAGGCTGACTCCAAATTATTTCGTGGTGGATTTGCTCCTTCCCTTTCTTTTTCCTCTCTACTGGGAAGGAGGAGGGGGGTGCAGGGGAGGGATTCTCAGCCTTGGCCCCATCTGACCTCTTAAGTCCCAGTTAAGGCTCAAACCACCACAATTTTTGGTGCTCCAACGTGGGGCTTGGAAATGAATATTCTCTTTGGAAAGTAATACTCTGTCTGAAAGAAAGGGATTGTAAGTAGAGATGTCAGTCTTGAAGAATCTGATGTTCCGAGCTTTTGCATGGGTGTTTGGCTGGATCTTCTGGACCCATATCTACAAACTGATGACTTACCATGTGGTGTGCTTCATGATAGAGATACTGCTCAAATGGATAAAAACTTTAGCAATGCAGCTGGGCATGGACCCCCTGAATTCTCTGAATTTTACTGGCAGTGGTAACTTCTCTAACATAGGAAATTTTCCTGAAGCAAGCTACAAAACCTATGGTGTAGCTAAAAATGTCTGTGATGGAAAATTGCCTTACATTGCAATATGCTCCATATGCTTAAACATAATCCTTATAGGGGCATTTGCTGTGACCGTGTTGGGTGGGGGAAGAGCTGACCGATGAAGAGCTCTTTGCAGAGGGATAAGGCAATCCTTTGTAAGCTCTAATGACTGGGGGCATGTCTGCATTGCAAGTACTCTGTAAACACAAAGAGGGAGGGGTTGGGTAGTGAGTGTGCCAGATCTCAGCCTGAGCTCCAGGCAGAAGGGTTTGCCCCACCACCAGCAGTTTCACATTTAACCCCTGATGCTCCTGCCAATGCAGTTTCTCTAGCACCGGTGCCCACACGCAGGAAAAGAAGTCAAAAATCATCTCCAAGCACAGATGCTGAGGAAGGCAACGTCGGCAGGGCCTAGCACCTCACAGAACCCAGCAGTGGATGAAGATGAGTCAGATCAGCAAACAATAACTGTTACATCTATACCCGGAAAGGAATTAAGGCAAACTCATCTGGATTATGCAAGGAAACAGGGTGAGAAAATACTAAGCTGGGCCCTGAGATACTGGGATGAAGGGGTGGACACAGTGGACCTGGATAAGAGGGATGTGAAGCTCTTAGGCTCCCTGACTTGTGATGCTGGTCTGGACAAAGAGTTCCCCAGACTCAATGGAACACACACTCTCTGGGCCCAGATCCTCAATGCCACCAAGAGTCGGGACCACTCAAGAGACAACCTGCCCTGGACCCAGTTAGATGGACAACTATGGAACAGGGCATTCGGTATCTGAGACAGATGGCTGTGCTGGAAATAATTTATGGGGATGGTCAGCTTCCCTCAGTCCCAAATGAGGTGCCTGTGAGATGGCCCTTCATAAAGAAACTCACCCAGGGTGCCCCTCAAAAACATGCTCACACATTTGGAGGGATCCTCCTGACTGGACAGGATGGAAATCCTAAAACTGTCTGTGAGTTTGCCAGTGATTTAAGGGAATATGAGGACAGCGTAAATCAGAACCCCCTGATCTCAGCCATAGAAACTATGGCTAAAGACATTGTCAAAGAGCTTAAGGCCTCCATGTGTGAACTGAAAAAGGGGAGCGATGCCTCCTTTGCCCCTTCCCCTTCAGAATGGGTCCAGGTTTCAGCAATCAGGAATAAGTGACCTTCCCCTAGGAGATCACCTCAAGCCAATCAGGGGTGTCAAGGGGGTCTCTGTGGAGGATCCTCTGTGACCATGGAGAGGACATGGACACCTGGCATGGCCAACCCACCTATGCCCTCTGGGACAGAGTGTAGGTACTGCAAAGTGGCCACACTGGCGATAACTCATCCAGGAGAAGGGCTGCCCCAGTTTCACAGAGTGGTTCTTCTCACTCAAGAGACCCTTCCCCTAGTAACACAGGACCCTGTGACAAGTGTGGACATCACCACCAGCATTAGAGGTGCCCTACCCCCAGCCAGGTGGAGGCCAGGGACAACAGAGTATACTGGGATGTGTATGTGAAATAGCCTGGCACTTCAGAAGCCCTGAAGTACCCAGCTCTGGTGGACACAGGTGCCCAATGCACCTTGATACCTGACTGTACTGCAGGCTGAGATAAGCCTGACCAGGAATGAATGGGGAAAGCACAACATAGTGACTGGTCCAGATGCACCTTGCATTTCTGCTGGAGGAATGCTTCAAGGAGCCTAGGAGGCACAAGTGGGCATTTGGGGTGGCAGCTGTAGAGACTGCAGGCAAAGAAAAGCTGTCCACCACGTCTGAGCTGTCAGATGAGCCCTCTGTAGTGGGCAGCCATAAGAGGCAGGATTTGAAGTTCCCTCTTGCCTCTCGCATAGTACATCGCAGGCAATTCAGGACCAACAGAGGCTCTCTGCATCCCATACACCAACTGATTCGACGACTGGAGAGCCAGAAGGTGATCAGCAAGGCTCACTCCTCCTTCAACAGCCCAATACGGCCAGTGAGGAAGGCAAATGGGGAATGGAGACTGACTGTGGACTACTGTGGCCTGAATGAAGTGACTCCTCCGATCAGCGCTGCCGTTCCGGGCATGCTGGAGCTGCAGTACAAGCTGGAATTGAAGGCGGCCAAGTGGTATGCCACAAGTGACATTGCTAATGCCTTTCTCTCCATCCCCATTGCAGAAGAATGCAGGCCACAGTTTGCTTTCACCTGGAGGGGAGTACAGTACCAATGGAATGGGTTGCCTCAGGGCTGGGTCCATAGCTCAACCATCTGCCATGAGGTGATCCAGACTGCCTTAGAGAAAGGTGGAGCCCCTGATCATCTGCAGTTACTTGATGACATCATTGTATGGGGTGAGACAGCAGAGGAAGTTTACCACAAGGGTAAGAGGATAATCAATATCCTCTTGGAGGCTGGCTTTGCAATCAAGAGAAGTAAGGTGAGATGGCCTGCCAGAGAGACCCAGTTCCTGGGTGTTTGATGACAGGATGGCCATTGCCACATCCCTCAGGAGGTGGTGAACATAGTAGCCACTATGGTGCAACCCATTAGTAAGAAAAGGACACAGTCCTTTTTGGGGCATGTGGGTTTCTGGAAAATGCACATTCCTGGGTACAGTCAAATGGTGAAACCTCCCTTCCACGTAACAAGGAAGAAAAATGATTTTGTGTGGGCACCTGAGCAGCAGGTAGCATTTGGCCCGATAAAACAAGAGGTCGTCCAGGCTATGGCTCTGGGACCTGTTTGAACTGGACCAGAGATCAAGAATGTGCTGTACACTGGGACCAGTGAGAATGGTCCTACGTGGAGCTTGTGGCAGAAGGCTCCTGGTGAATCCAGGGGCAGGCCCCTAGGTTTCTGGAGTAAGGGGTACAAAGGCTTCAAGGCCAACTACACTGTGACAGAGAAGGAAATCCTAGCTGCCTATGAGGGTGTCTGGGCTGCCTCTGAAGTAATGGGGACAGAGTCACCTCTATTTCTAGCTCCAAGGCATCCAGTCCTGACCTGGATGTTCATAGGGAGAGGCTCAACCCCACATCATGCCACCGATGCCACCTGCAGTAAGTGGATGGCCCTGATAACTCAGCGAGCTGGGATGGGGAGCTTCGAACGCCCTGGCAGAGTGGAAGTGATCCCCAACTGGCCAGAGGGTGCTGACTTGCCTAGTTTGAACTGGCCTCCTAGCAGGATGTCTGCTCCTGACAGCTGAAACTTTTGTCTGTTCAGAGAAGGAAGGAGTCATCTCATCCCACTTTGCCAGTTTGGATATGGAGCTTTTAAATTCCTCCTTCAGCTTTTTCACACAACTCTTCATCTCTCCAGGCAGAGCTTCATTGGCTGAGACCAAAGAAACACGTGTGAGACTCTCCTCCAATTGCCTCATTTGGTCAGTTAAACAGCCAAAAGTAGGAGGCTCTCCACAATTGTTTTTTGCCACAATTCTGCTTGCTAAATTCGTTGCATCATTAGGAGGAGCAAGTTCAATGATCTTCTTGGCAAGACCTTTCCCCATAGGAACTCCATCAGGATTTAGCATACTGTAACTATCACCACAAACCCTCTCAAATGTTTGATTTCCTCATCCACTTCTGTGGGTTCCAAGGTAAATCATCCCTGGGCATATACCACATCAGCACAGCCAACAAAAGGCTGTCCACAGGGAAGCTTTACTAATGAAACTCCCTCTCTACATATCGATTCCAGAATCTTTTGCAAGTGAGCCCACTTTTTTTGCTGACTTGTCTAAAGCAGAAGCACTGTGTCATAGCACCTTCCCAACCAACTCATTACTGGCTCAGTATCTCCTCTGAGATAATCTTTTCTTACATGCCTAACTTCCAGCCTGGGTGCATCAGCCATCTGCATATCATCATCATCATCTTCATCCTCCCTACTAGAAGCCTCTGTGGGATCTCCTTACATTTATAATCACCTTCCTTCTTTCCTAATCTCTCAGAATCCTTACCTTGTTTTGCATTTTCATCATCTATTGGTGGCTTCACTAATTGAACAATATCTTTAAGAGGAACTTCCTCTTCCTCCTCATCTCCTTCCCCAGATGTACCTGCATCACCTTGATCACTACCACCTTCTTGGCTTGCTTTCTTGTCTGCAGTGGAGCAAGTCAAGCTGTAGCCTTAGAAGTGCCCTCTAATGCATCCTCCAGCACTGATCTGTTTGTCTTTGCTTTGTGTGGAGATGGAGTTGGGACTGCATCAGAGGAGAACCTTCCTGCTGAGGCTGCCATTTCCCTGGGAACAGGCACTGCTTGTGAATTTGCTGTCGTTCCAGCAGAAGCAAACAGGGCTGCCACAGAAGCTGCGTGAGCAGCGTTAGCAGTGCTGCCGGGCGCAGGCTGAGCGGACCCCCTCCAGAGCGCTGGACTCGCTTCTGTTCCAGCCACTGCAGACAGAAACTCTTTTGCCTTGCTAAAGGCATCAGTGTCTGGCACCCTTCTACAATACAGACTGTCTGAACCACATTTTGTGCAAAGCAGTTCTTCCACCTGGCACGCAGCAGTGACCTTATCCTATGCCTCCTCATCACAGCCGCACTCACTGCTGCCGTTTGTTGTTTAGGGGCTGCTGGCAAAGCTGGGTTTGCTTCCCTGTTTTCTATCAGGCACTGAAGGAAAACAGATTGACTGCTGACCCCAGATCTCTGGGTCAGTGGGAAAGGGGCATCTGGATATCCTCTTTCCATTTGTAAAGGTGCTGTAGCTGTGTGTTTCTTAGCTCAGCATTTCCCCCTTGCCCTGGTGTTTCTTCCGTCTCCCCTGCTGCAGTCTGCAACTGCTTCTTTGTTAGCTCTTAGCTCCCTGTCACCACCTGTAGAAAAGGTAAAAACACCTGAAGCTTGCTCAGTCTTAGGTCTCTCTTTCCACAGAGCTATTAGAACAACAAGGGACAATGAATTCAGGCATAGAAGACAGACCAGTGTCAGACTCAGCTCCCCAACAAAACATTCAGTTCCAGGAACACTACATTCAACAGACTCAGAAGGAATACTCACAGAAATATTACCATGTCCCCTGTAAGCTACAAATCAAAGGCAATGATCACCAAACCCTCCAAACACTGTCTTCACCTGATCCCACAGCTTTCTGGCAACATATCCACAAGTATAAGAATACACTGAGGAAACCAAGCACTGATTAAACAAAAATGATACAACAGGGGCAACAGGGGGCCAGAGGACCCAAAACAACTTCATTTTTGCTTCCTTGCCTTGTGTTGTACAGCCAATTAAAAATGTGGTGGGTTGAAATTACCCCCCAGCTAATGTGGAGAGCTACTCCCAAAATAAATCACCAGACCAACTCAGCTTGGGCTCGAAGCAAATGAAGCTCTGTTGACAAGCAAACTGCAATCTAGAAATATGAAATGCCATGAACATGTCCAACATGCACAATATATGTACAATAGAGATATATTTACAATGCATAAACAACACAGAAACTCCTCAGATGCCACTGGACAGATCCAGGGGGACTGTTCACCTCCTTCCCCACTCCCTCTCTTCTTCCCTTTACATCACACAGTAGTCAAAACAGAGATACCCCTGGCAAGGCCACGGAAGAGAGAGAGAGAAGTTGCAAGCAGAAGTGACAAGAGAGGAAAAGAGAGAAAGAACTGTTTCTGCCACTGCTCTGTGGGGATTTGAGCTAGCAGTTTCTAAGTTCCCTTTAAGAGATAAGGGACAATGAATAAGAGTTGTATTTGAGGCCCAAAACTATGGGATGGAAGCTTTCTGGTATCTGTCTAAGGAGGCAGCTGTCTGTGACACTGCTGGCCTTGTAAGATAAGGGCAAAGGAAGGTGTGCTTGTTTGGTTTGGTGCAGCTGCAAGAGCTGCTATCTTTACCCATATATTGTGTCAATTGTATCAGAATGAGCTCATTGACCCAGCTCTGGTGTCGTAGTTTGGGCTGGGTGCCCTCTGCTACAGGGGTGTTTCCTGTGTCCAGAAGTCCATCCCAGTGGGTGGACTCAGGAAATTAGGTATTTCTACCATAATCCCTTGCACCACTATAAATTTTGCGGTGGGGTCTGGCACTTCCTCTTTCCTTCCCTCTCCGAGACTTGGTAACTGGGGGAGAGATCTCCCGGCCATGGGCCTGATTGGGCCCAAGGCCACAGGGGGATGGGCAGTCTCAGGCCTGGCCAGCTGAGACTAGCCCAGAAGAGGGAGGGGGAAGAAGGAGCCCTGGGGGTTTTGGATGCACCCTCAGGTGGGGTTTGGGGTCTTCCTGGGTTTACTTTGGTTTCTTTCTTGTCACCATATTTCCTTTTGTGCATACTCACTGTTCTCTATTTAAACTCTCCACTACTTTTGCAATCCGTTTGCCTGAGTCGTTATTTCTGCCTGTGGTGGGGAGGGGGTTTGCCCCAACCCATTACATCTGGTTTTTGTATCTTTGCTGGGTTACAGCAGCTATTTGGGGCATGTACAAGGGCCCTCAGATGCTTTAATGAGCCTCTTCAATTATCATATTGGAGTCTGTGACCAATCTGCTGTGACACTGCTCTCTATCCCCACTAGCAAGCCAATCACTTCTATACACCTTAGCATTATTTTCTTTTGTGTCCAGTGGGTACCAGTAAGTTGTTTCACTTTCACTCCTTGCAGTCAGGGACTAGGCTGAAGTTCCCCCTTCAGACTGTAATAGGAACTCATGGATTGTGACAGAAGGCAGAAGAGAGTCCCCCTCGGATGTTGGCCACTGAGGAAGAGGCTTCACACTGGTGATGACAGTATCACAGTATCACAGTATAACTAAGGTTGGAAGAGACCCCAAGGGTCTCTTCCTCAGTGTCAAACATTTCTTCCTTCTCTCCAGTCTGAATCTCCCTCAGTTCAAACCATCAGCCCCTGCCTTGTCACACCAGGCCCACAGCTTTCTGATCAGCCCTTCAAGTACTGTTAGGCCCCAGTTGTGGTTTCCCCTTTTCCTGTTGGTCCCCCAGATGACAGCTCCAGTCCCTGCCCCGCAGCCCAGGGATAAGCCACAGGAAGCTGCTGCCCACCGTTCCTTTTGCATTTGGCTGCTCTGGGGATGCTAAGGTCTCCCTCTGCATCCAGGGAAATACTCCCCTGAAGTCAACCCCACTGAAGAGATGAAATGATGCAATCATGGAACCATTGAGGCTGGAAAAGACCCTTGGGATCACCACATGCCATGCGGTGAGGGAAACATTGCCGCCGTGACAGTCGCTGGTAACTCAGTGCATGCCTGGAGAGACCAAAGCACAGCCCAGAGAATGGACACAAAGTCCCCAAAGCTGGGCCACACAGGGCAGGGGACAGAGGAGCATCCAACCAGTGTCTTGTGCCCATGGCCTGCCCTCCTGGTCTGCGTTGGGGTGCCCCAGAGAAGAGTGTGGGCTGAGGGCCAGGAAGGCCCCTGAGCCCTGCATGGGGCTCTGAAATCTCCTGTGAGCCCAGAAGTGCTGAGCCCATGGGACAGGGAACCACCACCCCTGCCAGAGTGGGGCAGAGGACCCAGGGGTCCCAGCTGCCTCTCTGTGCTCCTCACCTGCCCTCACCCCAAAACTCCAGAGCGTTTCACCCCTCCCAAACACCACGTGCCCAAGGCCTGGCATTGTGGCTGCCTGCATCTCCCAGCCTCATGGCAGGATGCTCCAGGGGAACCTTCTCTGGACAGAGGCTCCCAGGCATCCAGGCTCCCAGACCTGCCCTCTGCCAGTCTGCTCCTCACCATGGTGCTGCCAGAGGATGCAGGTGTTGGGGCAATGGCAGAGGAGGGGCAACATGGACCTGGACACACAGAGTGTAGCTTTGCTGAGGGGGTTTATTGATCATGAGAGGGACACGGCCCAGGGCTCCCAGGAGATCAGGTGGGGACATCCAGGGATGATCATCTCCTCTTTCCTCTGAAGGGGGAGAGGACAGAGGTGTCACCAGCAGTTCCAGTCCTGAAAGAGAGAGACTCCCAGGGTCAGCTAGGACATAAGAGGAACCTTGTCCCCACCATGTCTCTTTGCAGAGACCTGGGGAAAGAGAAGGGAATTGGAGCTCTCAATATGCCTTGGACAGGATTTGGCTCTCCTGAGATCCAAATGTCACCAGAGCCCCTTGCCCAGTGTGTCGTTACCCTGGGATGTCCCTAAATCTCCCAGAGCCCTGCCCAGCTCTTACTGTGCCTGTGGGGGTCTGTGTGGCACCAAAGCCTCTGCCTGGCCTGCACAGTGACCCTCTGGGTCTGCAGAGCCCTACTGAGTTGAAGCAAAGGCACAGAGCCAGCTCTGTGCTGTGTACCCTGGGGCACGGATCAGGGACAGTGACCTCTGTTCCTTTTCTCACACCTAAGGTCTGCCCACCCCAGAGGGCTCAGGGCTGCCCCAGGGCCCAGGATGCTTTGTGGGGTTAGGAATGCCCTGGTGCTGCTCACCTAGACAGCAGCTTTAGCAGCTACAGCCAGGCGCTTCTGGCGCACACGCTTCAGCAGGGCATCGACCGCAGGCAGCTGGGGAGAAAGGGAGGTTAGGGACAAGTCTGGGTGCACTGGGGTGTGCTGGGAGGATGGGGGGAAGCAATGGAGTCCTTGGGGAAGTTGCTTCTGGAGCAGATGAGCTTGGATGGTGGTGCACAGAAGGCAGTGAGGGTCCTGGGAAGGGGCCCACCTGGCTGTGTGGTTGTGTACTGGGGCATCCTGGGGTGCACTGGGTTGTACTGGGATGGATGGGGATGCAAAGGGGGCTCTGGGGGAGAGGTCCTCCCTTGGAAAGCATTGGGGTGCTGGGGTATTCTCTGAAGTTGCAGTGGGATGCACTGGGGTGTGCTGGAGCACCCTGGGATGCTCTGGAGTGTTGTGGCCATGGGAAGGGAGGGTGTGGGCCCAGCAGAACTCGTGGTACCCACCTTGACACTCTTCAGTGGCTCAGGGTTGGCTAGATTCACCTGCAGAGAGACCATGAGACCTCACTGGTCACTGGGATACCTCCAGTCCCAGCAAGAGATGGGAGGGCCAAAATGCCCTCCAGTTCCCCCGACTGGATGCCCTCCAAGTCCACCTCACTACTTACATCCAGTTGAGCATTTTCCTCAATGTCTTCCAGCAGTGCCTAGGGAGGAAGAGCAAAGAGGTGACCTGGAAGGAACCTCAGTGGGGCCTTGAGTAGGGCACAGCTGTCCTCAGTCCCAGCAAGCCAAAGGCTTCCCTCTGGTCTGAAGGGGAAAATGCCTTCTGCTCCCCTTAGCCTGATTCCTCCAAGTTCCCCTGGGATGCCTCTCCCTGCAGGGGCCAGGGCTGGGGATGGAGACAAGGACAGTGTAGGGAATTCAGGGTCTCCAAAGAGGATGAGGCTAAGGAAAGAAGGGTTCCAACAACAGAGCACTGGGGTGAATTAATGGACCCCAATGGTCTGGGCTGGAGTGTTGAAGGGGCAGGACAGTGTGGGATGCAATTGACAGGTAAAGAATTCAAGATGAGGTGGCATGGGGACATCAAGAGAGCTGGTTGGTGGGGGCAGAAGAAAGAGGACTGCAGAGGACAAAAGCAAGGGGACTGGGAGAGTGTTTGGGAATGGGTATGGCAGGAAGAGAATTTGGGGTGACTACTGCAATGGAGAGGATGAAAGGCAAAGGGCTGAGGGACAAGATGGAAAGAAAGGCGTTGGGAGAGATCAAAGGGAGGGCATCTGGGGACATTAGATGGGACATGGAGGAGATCCCAGGCAGAAGATGTTTGAGGGGAGCAAAAGCATGGGATGGGGAGTTGCAGAAGGGAGGGATGTGGGGTCACCAAGAGAAGAAAGTGGTGGGAGCCTTCCCAGCTTTGGTGTTGGACCTTCCCAGGGAGGGAAGAGCTCCAGGCATTCACTGAGGGACTCAGGCCTTGGGCACAAGAAGCTGCTTTGTGGGGAAAGTGGAGGGAAGAGATGGAGCTGTGGGAGGGAGAGAGCTGCATTGCCAGGAGAGGCAGGAGAGCCTGGAGGAGCCTCTTGCTTGGGAAAGGGAGAGGCCAAGTCAAGGGGTTTCATCCTCACCACTACCATTTCATTCCACATCTCATGCAGCCACGACCCATCCCCAGCCCCTCCCCATGAGCCCCTCCCTGTGGCACTGGAGTCTTACCTTGGCATCTGCTGGGGTGCATAGCAGGATGGTGAAGAGCAGAGCCACGCTGACCACTGCCACCTTCATTTTCCTCTGCGGTGTGGTGAGTCCTGGGTGAAGCTGGGGAAGGTGAGGGGCAGATTTATCCCTCCCAGGACTCCTCCTTGTTCCTCCTAAGAGCCCCCAGGGCAAAGGCAGGCTTGGCAGTGGCACCAGCCCTGGCAACAAGCCCAGCCCTGGCACGGAGTCACCCTCACCTCTGGCACGGATCCATCCACCTTCCTCGGCATCTCTCCAGCTTCCTGCATGGGGCAGCTGCAAATCTAACAGCCCAGGCATCCAGGGGCACTGGGGGGTGGGGTGGAGAGAGTACTGCTGACAGCAGTGACCACTCACTGCTTCAACATGAAGACTCCAAAAGCCAGACCCTCCCCAGTGCCTCTCCTTTCCCAGCACTGCCACCTTCCAGTCTCCCTCACCTCCCAGCTCAGTCTTTCAGCCCAGTAACGCTCCAGAGATGACACCAAACTCAAACCCAGGGTCACTAAGAGCCATCCCTGACACCTCTCCAGCCCCCTGGGTACATTTGGGGCTGAGACTGACTCCTCTTCTTGAGAACACTGGGAGATGGGAGGACAACTGGTGGCCTGGGCAATAGGGACAGCAAAGTGGCTGAGTGTCTTGGTTTGAGGAGCGAGACAGCTGCTCTTCAGCCCTTCCCAGAGGAGTAAAGGACAATGCTCCATGCTGGCTATGAAAGAAAGAAGTGGCAGTGGAAGTATCGATCACAACTGCATACAGCAGCACAAAATCCATCATCCACCTCGGCCATGGCTCTCCAAGAACCTCCTTAAGCCAAAGCTTCACACCACCTTCCTCCAAACCAGGCCAAACACCCAGGCCTCACATGCACCCTCCTCCCCCCACCAGAGAAATTCTGCTTGCCAGCTCCAGGGCAAGCCAGGCCACTCCAGGCCCCAAGTGGCAGCATGGCCAAGGCTGAACAAGCCTGAGTGCCCTGCACAAGCCCAAGATAAAGCTCCACCTGTCCCCCTGGGAGCAGAGAGGTACAAAAAATGGAAGCCCAAACAGAAATGGCAGTTTTTCTAGAAATGCAGGGCTTATGGGAATGAAATAACAGGAGACTGCACTTTTTGGTCCCCCTCTGGGACCTATCTAGGAGGCCTGTAAGGTATGGTTTAAGACACCCCAGTGCCTTAAAGCCACGACACTGAGATCTTCAGTGACTGGAAGCACTGCTGGGGAGCACTGGGGGGTGCTGACCACTGGGAGATGAGAGCTCGTTTAGGGGAAGTGCTGGGGTGGTTGCAGTGCTCAGCTCCAGCCCGCCCCATTGCCCTTGCACTCCAGGACCCAAACTGGTCCAGTCTGCAGCCACAGCTTCCCCAGAGCAGAGACCAGAGGGGAATATCCTCTGCCCTGGCCCTCACCCTGACAATGCCTAGGGGCCACTGAGCCCTCCCAGACAACCTGGGTCCCACTCCCCAGAGCTGCCCCTGGACGGTAGGTCCCAGTGACCCTGGCCCCAACAAGACTCTGGCTCCAGCCCTGTCCCTGGCTGGAACTTGACCACAGCTCGCCCAAGGCCCTTGTGTGTCCTTGAGTGTCCTTTCAATGCCCTTATCCTTGGCCCAGGCCAGCACTATCCCTGAGCAGGATGTGGCCATCCACAATGGGTCACAATGAAGAGGGCTCTTGTGCCCAGGCAGCTACTTGGAGCTAATTGTGGGGACAGAGCTGCCCTGGCAAGAGGAAGGATGTTTGTTCCTGCAGCACCTCTGATCAGCTGTGAGTGCCCAGGGCCTGTGGCACAAAGAGCCCCTTCAGCACTGACCTCCTGTGGCATTTTGAAGGGCCATTGGTCTCTCTTTACAGGACACTAACACTAAACAAGAGCTCTGCTGTGGGGCAGCTGTGCAAAGGCCTAAGGCAACAGACTTGAGAGTTTGCTTTGGAAGCTGCCCAAGAGCAGGCAGTCACCTGGCAGATGGTCACTGTGACAGCTCCTGCTCTGGGAGCTCTTTGTCAGAGCTGAGTGGCTCAGGGATGAATTATTGAGCCTATCAACACTGTGCTGTGAGCTGATTGGTGTTCTGGAGTTCCCTCCAGGACTGCAAGGGAATCTCACCTCCTCCCCACAAGCCTGTGTCCCAGCCCTTGTCCCAGCATTTCCAAGAGGATACCTTCCTCTCTCACACTGAGCTGTGTCTCTGCAGTTAAGGGTCAGGCTTTTTCTGCTCAAGGGAAAGGGCACTGCTGGCACACACCACATGCCACCCTGTGTGACCATGGAGGACATGAGGAGGTGGCACAGCGAACCTACCTGGGGACTGGAACCTTGGGGATAGGAAGTGCAAGAAAAACCAACAGCCAGAGGACATGGACCCAGGAAAAGTGCTGCTGAAGGGTCTGTTGGGTGGAGCAGAAGGGCTGCTCCTACTTTCCACCTGGAGGAAGGGAATTCTGCTCTGCAGTTACAAAACCCAAACCCTGCCTATGCTGACCAGAAGTAAAGGGTCCTGTCTCCAGCTGGGCAGAGAGAAGGGACAGAGGAGTTTTCTGGGCTGTGTGGCTCCAGTGGCCAGGCACAGCAGCCTCATGGCAGTCTAAAGCTCTGGCAGACCCCAGTGCAGAGGGTACTCCAACACCATCACATTCCATAGGGGCAGCAAAGTGATGTGCAACAACTGATACCACCAATGTGTGTGTCCCAATCCCTGTGGCAGCAGAGTGCAGGCCACAGTTTGCTTCCACTTGGAGGGGTGTCCAGTACCCCTGGAATCGATTGCCCCAAGGTTGGAGACACAGCCCCACCACTTGCCATGGGCTGATCCAGACTGTACTGGAGCAGGGTGGAGCTCTGGAGCACCTGCAGTACGTTGATGACATCACTGGGTGGAGCAACATAGAAGAAGAGGTTATTGAGGCAGAGAAGAAAAGAATCCAGACCCTTCTGAAGGCTGAATTTGCCATCAGACCAAGCAAACCCAAGGCACCTGCACAGCAGATCCTGTTCCCAGGGATACTTTGGCAGGATGGGCACCGCCAGATTCCACTGGATGGCATCAGAAACATTGCAGCTGTGTCTCCACCCACCAATAACAAGCAAACCCAAGGTTTTCTTGGGTGTTGTGGGTGTCTGGAGGATGCATGTCCCAGACCACAGCCTGACTCTGAGCCCTCTCTACCAAGTTGCTCAGAAGAAAAATGGTTTTCAATGTGACAGTCCTTTGAGCCAATGAAACAGGACATGGCTCATGCAGGAGCCCTTAGGCCAGTCCAGAAAGGACAAGAGGTTACAAATGTGCCCTACACTGCAGCCAGGAAGAATGGTCCTACCTGGAGCCCCCAGCAGAGAGCTACCAGGGAGACCTGAGGCTGACCCCCAGGGTTTTGGAGTCAAGGCTACAAAGGAGCTGAGGCCAACTCCACTCCAACTGAAAACGAGCTACTGGCAGGACATGAAAGAATTGGAGCTGCCTCAGAAGTGGTTAGTGCTGAAACACAGCTCCTCCTGACAGCCCAGCTGGCGGTGCTGGGCCGGATGTTCAAAGCCATCGTGCAGCCAGTGCCACCTGGACTGCACTGATAACACCACAGGCTCGGGCAGGGAGCCCTGGCTGCCCAGGAAGCTTAGAAGCCATCACAAACTGGCCAGAAGGCAGAGATTTTGGGATATCACCAGGGGAGATGGAGATGACAAGTGCTGAGGAGGCTCTCCCACACAACCAACTGCCAGGTAGTGAAAACACATCTGCCCTGGTCACCGATGGTCCTGCTGCAGCATGGGAAAGCACTGAAGGTGGAAGGCTGCTGCGTGGAGTCACCAAAGCTGCTGAGGGAGAAGGTGAATGGAGTCAGTGTGCAGAGCTGAAAGCATCCAACTGGCTTTAGACATTGCTGAGTGTCATGGACTGAGTTGAACCTGCTGCTGTTACTCACACCAGGCTGCAGCCCTGCCAGCTTCAAAATGAAAGTGCTGACTGCAACAAAGTGTTACGGGGCTTGAAGTTCGGATTGCAACATGGGAGGCTTCCTGTTCCAGCTGCTGCTTCTGGGCTCTGGGTTATTGGCTGTTTGCTCTTTTCTGCAGGCATGGTGGTGGAAAGAGAGGCACTTGGGTAGCAGCTGGGTTTGGTTTTCTGGTTTATGCTGTTTTCCCCCTGTGTGTTTCACTGCACTGCTTCTGCAAATAGGCTAAACTAAGGTACTCCTGCATTGCATTATTAGATTAATTAGATTATTAGCTGAGGTAGTTATGAATTTTGCTTAGGATATCTTGTGATACATTAAACTCTTCTGTCCTGATCTCAGCCCTGAGCTGTGTCTGTTACTCTTCCCCTCACTTGTGTGTTGGAGCAGCAGGCAGGTTAGCCCTTGTGCTAAACCATTACACCTTGGAAACTGCAAACTGGTTAATGGTGAAGGGCTGCTATGATCCAACCTTTCTGTGATGAATGGAGTGAAAATTTGTGTCAATTAGATGATTAAAGCAGAAACTCTAAAACAGAAGTATGGATGGACTACATAAGAATATGGAACTAAAGATGAGACAGGGATGTTTTCTTCTATTGTCAAATGTGTCCTGTGCAGATTTGTCATGGGTTGAGGTGGTGCCTCTTTTAAAAAAGCACAGAGTTGAGTCCTCTAGGATGGAGTGGAAAATTGTGCCCTTGTTATTCAATGGCAGAATTCTGCTCTGTCTTTACAGCTGGCAGCAAGGCCAACTCGCTCTTGCTCTGCCTCCTGCCAGCTCTTTGGAGGGAGTCCTTATCTCCTGCTAACATGAAGGGCAGACCTGCAGAGGCCTGACTAATTCTCTCCTGTGCAATTATGGCCTGCTTAGGCCAGGGAGACAATGAGTGGGGGGAAAAAAGGAGCAGCTGGGGTTTGTGGTTCAGTCTGCTTGGGGGATGGGTTTGTGCATTTTCATGCATTCTGTATTTTTCCTCTCTATTTTTGAATACAATTTCTGTACTTATCTCCAATTCCACGAGAGTGGCTTTGGTTTACTTCCGTTGGGAGTAAAATTATCTCTGTCCACTCTTTAAACTAAGACAACATTCTAATTAGATTATTATTATTATTGTTATTATTCCATCTCCCTTTCATTTTCTGTCCTATTAAATTGTCTTTATTTCAACACACAAACTTTACTTTTTCCCCTCTGCTGGGCTCTGGCACATGGAAGATGATGTTAGACCACTGTGCACCCTGCAAAGGGCTGGCTGCATCCAAAAGGGATTGTCGGAGGCAAGCACTAGCAGGTGGCCATTGCTTGATAGCTCAGAAATAGCAGCAGGATCAAGACAGCTTCTCCTGCGTTCATTGCTCCCAGCGTCCCTCAGATGGGAAGTGTGAGACAGGAGCTCACTGCTGAATTTTGAATACAAGCAGTTTGCTGTAAAACAAAGGTAAAGAGCTCTGGGCACAGAGCAGATTCGCTAAGAGCCATAACCGCAGGAGCTGAGCTCCTACAGACGTCACACACACATCTCCCATACACATCTCCAAAGATCCCTCTGCATGCTCCCACCCACCTCCATCAGGGCTGGGACAAAACTTGCACTCTTGACCTGGCCAGGCTTCAGACATCCCCAGGCCTCACCTTGCTGTCTCAACACACCTCCCACACAACACAGACTACAAGCAGCCAATCAGCTTAAAGATCGAACCCCACGGTCCCCAGCAATTCCCCTTGCCAAAGCCAAACATCTCAGTTTCTCACAGGAAGCGTCCATGAGAAGTGTTTCTATATCAGCATCTCATCAAAGGGCTTGTAGTAGTTGATTGTAATAGTTGGGACAAATTAATCATATATTTGTTAGATTAGAGGAGAATGAGGAGGTTAAAAGTTGTGAAGTTGATAAGTGACTATATAGTGGAACAATGTTGAAGACCACAATATTCTGGTTTGCAAAGTGCTGTCCTAGGCCACAGTATTCTGTTCCTTATAAGATTGCTCAATGTACTGTGGGTAAATGGCTCAGCAACAAGAACTGGTCTCGGAGGGGAGAATTGGTACAATGTGCACAACTAAGGTCAAGAGAAGGACAAATGAGGAAGACTTAGGAGCCTTCATCAGACAGACCTCCAGCTGAAAGGACGACCCCTGCCCGAACCCGCAGGCGTGTGCACTGGTAGAAGGACCTGAGCAGGGTGCGGTACTGGAAAGACCTCAGAGCGTGACCTTGCGTAGCCTGAAGGCTACATAAGGACAAGACCAAGTCGGTAGAGTCCACGAGCCGTCGGTAGAGCAGGAGAGTCCCCGGCCGCCCAGCGCTGCTTTTGCTCATTTGCTCTCAATAAGATTTTGATTGGCCAAAATTTTGTCCTACATTTATTACAGAGCTTCTCCACACCAAGTGCTGGCAGGAAATGTGCTCTGGGAATGGCTGCACCAATCTGTGTTTACGCTGGGGCAGAAGGGTCATTATTGCTGGTCCACATGCGTGGCCTATGAAATCATTATTACCATGATGGGGTTGTGAGAGGGGGTCAGTGCCCTCTGTGTGATTGGGGGGGGGGGGCACCTCTGGAGTTGTGGGTAGGCTGTGGGTAATTGTGGGGGGTCTGTGGGGTCAGGGGGTGGTCTGGGGAGTTATCACAGTATGTTATAAATGACTGAGCCAATTAAAGTCGATTGAATATAGTTTTAATTCAAAAAGAGCAATTTTAAAGCAATAAGAGACATGCAAAGCAGCTGGGTGCTAAATGCACACTATTGACTTTCTAACTACCCTTTAAATATTCTACCCTTAATACATATGCCTATAAAGGTGGTTTATTTAGATTAGTTTGTCCTTCTGGTGGTCTTTCAATGATGTAATCCTCTGGTCAGCACAGCTGGTGGGTTGTGTGCTGAGTCCTTGTGATTGTATCTTTTTAGCTCTGTTGTAACTACCAAGGTCCTTCCCAGGGATGGGATTTTCACATAGGTTCTGACGATTCTCACAATTGTCCCTTGTGTTCAGGTCTTCTGTAGCAATCTCTCTTCTTTTCTCATCCTTGAACAACTCATTATTCCATAATACTTCAACTGTTAGCTGCTAGTTCCTAACATTTCGCTGGGGCATTAGTATGCATACATTAAACCAAATAAAATTCATAAACAGCAGGGTATAATAAAACCTAAACTCTTACTCTATACTAAACCAAGTCAAATGAATCATAAACAACTGATTATAATAAAGCCTAACAAGAATCTCACTCTAGTTCCATATGTAAGTTCCCAGTGTCTGATCCCTTGTTTCATCATTCATGCTCCTGCTTTTGCTTCAATCAAAACCATCTGACACTGGGGCAGAAGAAGGGTCATTACTGCTGGTCCACATTCATGGCCTATGAAATCATTACTGTTATGATGGGGCTATGAGAGGGGGTCTGTGCCCTCTGTGTGATTGTGAGGGGCATCTCTGGAGTTGTGGGTAAGCTGTGGGTAATTGTGGGGGGTCTGTAGGGTCAAGGGGTGGTCTGGGGACACTTGAGGTCTCCCGGTGGTCAGTGGTGGGTCCAGGTGAGAGCTTCTCACCCAGGTTCAGGAAGAAGAGAAGGATTTGGGGGGGTTGGAGGCTCAAGCTGCTCCAGGAGCCCACGTGCAGCTCATGTGTGGATGGTGGGTTGTGGGGTAGATGTTTCCTCTCTGTCCACCAGTGAAGACAGGGTGAGAAGGAGACTAATGGCTGCCTTGGGCTGGTCTCTCCTGGCCATATGCAGGGAGATGGATCTGGCTGGTCCTGGCAGCTGTCCTCCAGACAGAGAGGGTGTTCTTGACACGAATATCTTGGCCCAGGGCATTTGTGAGGGTGTCCACAAAGTCATCAGAGTCCTGATTGTCCTCCAGGAACCACCTGAAGGCATACTTCAACCTGGGGGTGAGACAGAGCAGGGGGTGAGTGAGTCGAGGTGGGATGGATGTCTCATCATGCCCAGCCATCAGCCATGGCCAGTGTCAGCTCTCAGCTCTCTTGGCCAAGGCTGCCAGTCAATGGTGGCCAACATTGCTGGTCAGTGGTGGCCAAGATTGCTGATAAATGTTGGCCAAGATCTCTAGCCAGTGGTGGCTCTCAGTGATGGCCAACATTGCTGGTCAATGGTGGCTCTCAGTAGTGGCTCTCAATAGTGGCCAGCACTGCTGGCCAGTGGTGGCTCTCAGTGGTGGCCATGGCTGCTAGGCAGTAGTAGCCAACATTGCTGATCAGGGGTGGCTCTCCCAGGTGGCCAAGGTTGCTGGTCAAGGATGGCCAACACCTTGTGCTAGAGGCCACCCTGAGGTACCTCCAGTGGCATCAGAAGCCAACAAGGCAGCTGATGGTTGGAGACAGGAAAAGCCTCTTTCCATCAGGGGTGATGCTACTTTGGGACAGGCCCCTCCAAGATGAGCATCTCCAGAGATGTAGATCCACCAGCAATGAACCAGATGAGGCCTTGAGGCCTTCTGCCTGGAGCAGAACCCTGAGCAGAGAACTCCAGAGGCCTCTCCCTAGCCAAACCCTCCTGAGATGCTCTGACTTCTGCCAGTGCTCTGACAGTCCCAGGACATGACCTGGACTTACTGTGCTGGGTTGAGGCAGCCCCCTCTCTCCCCACCACGGGCAGGAATAAAACACTCAGACAAACGGATTGCAAAAGTGATGAAAGTTTAAATAGAAAGCAGTGAATGTTACAGAGAACCCAAAGCGCGGTGACAAAGAAAGATCCCAAAGCAAACCCAGAGGCATCCCATTCCCACCTGAGGGTACACCCGAGACCCTCAGGGCTCCTTCTTCCCCCTTCCTCTGCTGGGCTAGTCTCAGCTGGCCAGGCCTGAGACTGCCCATCCCCCTGTGGCCTTGGGCCTAGCCAGGCCCAAAGCCAGCAGACATCTCCCCCAGTTACCGGCTGGCAGAGGAGGAAGAAAAGAGAAAGTGCTAGACCCCGCACTGGATCTTATAGTGGTGCAAAGAATTATGGTAGGAAATACACACAATTTCCTGTGTCCATCCCTCTGGGCTGGACTTCTGGACACAGGAAGTGAACACACCAGGGGGGCACCCAGCTCAAACTGCAACACTTACTCATGTTCAGGCTGCAGGTTGGACAGTGCCACCATGATCATCTCATGCAGCTCAATGAGGAAGAGGTCGAGGTCGGTGGTGGACAAAGCCAAGGCCAGGTCCTTCACCTCTTCCGCATCCAGCTGACCTTGGAACTCCTCAGGGACCAGGTAGAAGGGATCCTGCAAAGACCAAGGAGCTTCATCATCAAGGACACCCCAGCACATCCCACCCAGATGGCTCCAGAGGTCACATCTGGTGGAGGGAGAACCACGACCCTTCTTGGGTCCTTGATCCTCTTATCTGGGCCACCAGAGAGCTTCAAAGGCAGAAGCCAGGCATGAAAGTACCCAGAGAAGTGACTTCTCATTTGACTCAGGGAAGGGATGAGAGGAGGGTGTCGCAATGCCACCTGGTTATGGCGTCCTATTTCCTTTCTCCTCTGGGCTGCCCAGTCTCCTACCTCCTCCCCTCCTCCTTCGTCTGCCTCACCTGGTTCATCTGCACCAACAGCATGGACCTGCGAGCTGCCAGGACCTTCCACAGAGACAAGATGTGCTTCAGCTGGGTGTTGGGCACCACCTGAGGAAGAGGGACAGAGGAGGACCTTAACTCCTGGAGGAGGACATGTTGGGCCACCAACATCTCCTGATGGCTGCACCTCAACTGTTCAGTTCAAACATCCAGGTTAGCACATCTACAAACCATCACCAATGTCCCAGGCCATCTTCAGTGCCCAAGGTGTCCCCAGAGGTGGCTATGGCAGGAAGACCTGCCAACATCTAGCCAAGCTTTTGAACCCTCTCAGGTGTCCAGGATCGTTTTGCTCTGAGCAGGAGACCCCCAACCCCCCATGGACTTGGGGACCTTGGAGCATGAGAAGGTGGTGGAAGCCATGGGAGATGAAAAGCTTTGCCCAGAGAGGCAATAGGGTGCTGAAGGCACGAAGGTCCTGCCTCCCACCCCACCCCTTGCCCCTTGCCCACCAGCAGGTCCTGGAACTGCTTGGCATCGGTGTCCATCCTCAGCTCCTGACGGACGTAGTTGGGCAGTGGCTGCTCTGGGTCACCACCTGTCACAGCCAGGAACTCAGCAGCCACCTTCAAGGTGGCCAAGGCCTTGGAGAGGGCATGGACCGAGCGAGCTTCTTCCATGATGCGCTTCTGCTGGTTGATGCTGAGCGGCTCCTGCATGAGAACATCAATGTTGGGACCCAACGAGGCCTGGGAGCACCACAACATGATGTCCTACCAGAGTCCTTGTCCCCCTGGAGCAGGAGAACTGGGTCCTACCAGGTCTCCAACCCTCTACTTGAGTTGGGCTTTGGCATGTTCCTGCATGGCAGCCTGGTCCCCAAGGCCCCATTGTGTCATGGGAAGTGAGGGGAGACCTCAGGGTCGGATGGAGAAGACCAGTGGCTTCCTTCTTACCTGGGGCAGCTGGCCCTTGATTTTCATCTTGGTGTCCTGGAGGGTCCTCACATTGTTGAGGTCAACAGATGGAGCTGTCTGGAAAGGGTTTGAGACAGATGGTCATGAACCTGCCTGGGGTCACTTAACTGGGGCCAGCAGAGAAGCTCAGCTGGGCAGGTGTGGGTCCATGGGATAGCCCCAAAGGTTCTGCAGGAAGTGGTTGATGGCATCCTGAGTCTCCTGTGGGGCTGTGGAGGTCAGGGGAGTCCCCTGATGGCTGAGGTAGGCATCTCCATGGAGACATCTTGCCTCTCCAGCAAGATGATGGAGAAAGTCCTCTTGGAAACCATTTTGAAGACCAAAAGGGTCCAGCATGGGCTGATCTCCACCTTTAGGAGAACATGGACACCTGCTGGTGCAGGACAGCCTGGTTCCGGGGTCCTCATGTTCCCCTTTCCCATCGTCCAGGCTTTAGTTTCAAAGAATGGAGACCAACAGCCCAGCCAGAGATGTGCTCCACTAAGGTGGCTCAGAGTCGCACTTTGGACCCTCTTGAAGTTCTTGGAATAACTGCCAGCTCCTCAAAGAAACCAGGCAGACAGCTCCTTTCCAGAAGACAGGGATGGAGGTCCTCACCTTCCCTCTCTGGCCACCATTTCATGGCCAGAGAAGTGGTTTTCTGACTACAGAAGTCCTTCAAAACCCAAGGAGCAGAGACAGATGTAGAACAGGCATCTGCCAATGATTTTGCTTGAGTCTGATGGCTCCAGAGGAAGCTGGAAACAGACCCCAAGGCCACTTCTGGCCAGGGACAACCCAACTTGGCCACTGCTGAGCTCACCTGGCTCTTGATGATGGGCTTGCCGCTGATGAAGCGTCGAACCACTTGGCGCTGCAGCAGCTGGAAGTCAAAGTAAGTTGTCTTGGTGCCATCCTCCTCTATCTCATACTGCAGGTTGGCCAGGGCCATGGTCAGCAGGTCACTCTTGGTGATGGCCAACACGGAGGAGTGTTGAGGAATGGCTTGTAAAGACATGGTTCTATGGAATTATGGTTTGAACAAGAGCATGTAGGCCGCACTCCATCTTGTTATTTACTGCTCACAGTAAGCTAGTGTGTTGATGCAGCCAGGCCACCATGGCCTTGTAGCTGTGCTTGCAGCTGCCTGCAAAGGATAACAGGATACCAAAGCAAGGTCACTACGCCCTTACAGGCGATAACAAGTAAAGAAGAATGTAAAACAGAATTCTTGTGATTATCTCATCAGGATGGGAAAGCAGGATGTTTAACCGCAGAAGGTGGGGTTGTCAGCTAGGCTGCTGTATATAAGAAGTGTCTGATGCTCAATTAAGTTGGATTTCGTGGATCATATTGATCGTTTCCGACCCCTTCTTGCGGCAAGTGGCGCCCGAACAGGGACCTTCCTTTGGAACAACACTTCCGAAGACAGAGAGCGGCGTTCACCGAAGCCCAAGTCGTAATATTACCGGCACCGGTTCTGGCAGCACCGGCGGCGAGCTCGGGGAGCACGCTCGGGGAGCGGAGCCGATCGATCACCAAAGAAGCTCGGGCAAACGCAGAGCGGGATCGATTGCTGAAGACGCTGCAAAGTCTGGGAGACTGCCATACAGTCTGGGAGACTGCCTGTGCGCACAGGTACCAAAGCAAAATGGGAAGGCAGGCGGCGTATGATTTATTTAAGTGTTTGTTAGAAAAACGCAAAGTATCAGGCATTGATCTGAAAAAGGAATTAGAAGGGTTATTGTGTATAGCGTATCAATGGGGTTTTTTTAAGGATCCTAATGAGGTTTTGAAAGAGAAGAGTGGAGGAAACTTGGGACTACATTATGGAACAAAAAGCAGGATAGTAATATTACAATGGGAGAGGTCAGACAAAATTTGCTAGCGGAGATAGTTATTCTGATGAAACTTGTTTGGAGAGACTATGGAAACAGACTGTGGGACTGGGTCACTACCAAGTTGCAAAAGCCGTGGCGAGAATGCATTAACTGTATTAAAAAATATAAACTGGAACAGCGAATGGCTGCTGCAGTTACAGCAAAGTTCTATCTGAGTTGCAGCCGGACGATGGGTTTCAAAGTATCGACCGATCGACCGGGGCCGCCCCCGATACATCTTACGGCGGCCACATCACGTTTTGCTAGCCAGCACTACTGTCTGCACCCAGCGGGGAAAAAGCCGAGAGAAGGCAGCTCAGTGCGTTCGATCTCGTTCATCAACACCTTCCTCTGATATCGCCAGCGAGGGCTCGGATTCGGAGACAACAACAGCGCCAGCGAGGAATTCAAACAGCACCAACTTTGTTTTACGGCCCCTCTGAGAAACAGCGGAGCGCTTGGGGGCTCGCGGTGACGGCGTTCTTACCACCGCACCCCGCCCGCGATGGCTCCGACCAAGGCAGTACCGACTGACGCACCACTGATACCGGCACTGACAGCAGCGGCAGCCCAGTGGCGGCCGCTTGCCCGGCCCCCACCCCTTTCCCCCGCAGAGGCTCGCACCAGCGACCCCACTTCCCAGCGACTTTAGCCGCGACTCTGCTCTGATTTAAAGCAACAGTGCTAATTTTCTCATTCCTGGTTGTAATGTCTTTCAGAGATTTGTTATTTAGAGTTTTGCTAAGTTTTTGTAATAAGAATGATGACTGGTACGCATTTGGCACTTGTGGGTGGTTAATACATAGCCATTGTGCTAAGGTGTGAAGATTTGTTATTTAGAGTTTTGCTGGGTTTTCCTGGTGAGCATAGTGAATGGTATGCATTTAGTACTTGTGGGAAGTTAATGCACGGTGATTGTACTGAGGTGTGAGTACTTGGTGATGAGTTCACCTTGTGAGATTTTCTTTTGGTTCGAACCTTCTCAGTTGTGTGCCTAAGCATTTCAAAGGAGCTCCATGTAATATTGTAATAATGTTAAGGTTTGTAGTAAATAGGTATTAATCTTCAATGGTATTCTTTAGCTAACGTAACGTCTTTAGATTTCCTTCTTAGACATAGATTACAAAAATTGAAGAATATAAGATCAAACAAAATAAAAGATTAAATACTAGATTAAAAAAAAAAGGGTTAAAATTAAAAAGGTAATTAGAATAACAAAATACAGATTAAAAATTACAACAACAAAATGCAAATAATAATTAGGAAAGTAAGAGAAAAAAAAAATTGCCAAGCCGGTCGCCTCAAGCCTTCTTTCCTGCTACCTGCGATCATCGCAATAAACAACGGCAGAAGAATCAAGACCGTGAGGAAACTGCATTTCCCATGAAGCTGAACATCGATCATCTGGGATCACAAACGCCATTCAGAAGAATGTACCATGGCACCATGCGAATTAGGACTGAATATTATGGTTGTTTGATAACTTTGTCTTCTCTCTTGTTAACTAGGGATAAAGTTTCATCTTTACATTTTGCCAAACAAAAACTGAACCAAAACAAAATCAAAACAAAAAAAAAGGGGGAAAAGAGAGAATACCCCCATAGTAAAAAAAAAAAAAAAAAAAAAAAATTAGCTCATGGTTACCTTAGAAGTGCTGTAACCCTCTCACCACAAGACACACAGCACAACTGTCATGAAATGACAACCAGCAAACCTGCTTAGCACTGACCTCAACGACTGTCACGATGATCCAAGATGTCAACAGAAAGCATCTAACTTCTAACTGAGTGTCGTGACTGCGTAACTGTTGTGTGAATGTTAAGAGATCAGAATTACTAGGATGAGCAAAAACACGTTATTTTGTGTAATTTTATATTGGGCAAGCAATGAAGCTCTTTTTGCTCTTGCTGTTTTCTTGCAGATTTCTGCCTGTGAAGCTAGAGCCTGGCCAGATCTACCTTTACAGATTAAAGAAATCTTGCTGCCATTAAGCAGTTGATGATTTTTGACCATCCTAGAGAAAATAAAAATGCAACATACCCCTAAAGTAGATTGTAAAAGAGTGCTAAGGATTGCATTTGTGTCTTAATCTCTGTGTGCAATGTGTTCAGGCATAATCAAGTCTTCTCTGTCAATAAGTGAAATGTAAAGATTGGAACTATTAAGATCTCAGTTCTTCTTTACAATGTCTGTTATCTTTGACCATGGATTATGCCAACGCTGTTAGAACATTCTAACCAGTTCAACTTAAGCACCGTGTCTTGCATGGGTGACATGGGCCAACGTGACAGGCAGTAACAAATTTTGTTTGAGCTTGTAGACAGTGGGTTATACAATTGATAGAAGTAGTTTTAAGGTTTTTAGGTATCATTGTGTTAATTTTGATTATTGATAAGCCTGAATGTATTGTGTAGAGTTATATAAGGCCTTATTTGTATTAAAGAAAACGGGGGAATTGTTGAGGAATGGCTTGTAAAGACATGGTTCTATGGAATTATGGTTTGAACAAGAGCATGTAGGCCGCACTCCATCTTGTTATTTACTGCTCACAGTAAGCTAGTGTGTTGATGCAGCCAGGCCACCATGGCCTTGTAGCTGTGCTTGCAGCTGCCTGCAAAGGATAACAGGATACCAAAGCAAGGTCACTACGCCCTTACAGGCGATAACAAGTAAAGAAGAATGTAAAACAGAATTCTTGTGATTATCTCATCAGGATGGGAAAGCAGGATGTTTAACCGCAGAAGGTGGGGTTGTCAGCTAGGCTGCTGTATATAAGAAGTGTCTGATGCTCAATTAAGTTGGATTTCGTGGATCATATTGATCGTTTCCGACCCCTTCTTGCGGCAGAGGAGGGCTTCACTTCTTCTGCTGAGATGGACCTGGGAGGGAGAAGGTTGCTCTGTGTGGTTGCAGCACCTCTCACCTGATCCTTCTCTGCCATCAAGGACCTGCTCTACTGAACACCAAGCCACCAAGACATTCCAACATCACCATCTGGCCACCACAAGTCCCCTTCAGGTTGAACACCACCTTTGGAAACCTCTCCTGGTGAGGGGAAGAGGTGGACAAGACACCAGCTGAGCAGATGAGGACCTACCGTTGCCTCTCCCTGGTGACCCGTGCAGCCGTGTCCACACAGCTGTTCTGCAGCTGAATGAGGAATGTGGTCACCAAGTGGATGATGGAGAATTGGGTGGGGAGGAGGCTCAGGATGGTGGTGGTGCTGGTGTTGATCTCATGTGGCGAGAGGTCTGGCTTGACAGTGACGCCTGGAAGAGGGTGGGGAAGGACTTCTGCTCACTATGGATCCATGAGGAAGTTCTCCCTGTGTGGTGGTTGATAGCCTAAAAGTCCCATGATGCCCTGAGGGTGGCCACGTACCTGAGCTGGGTGGGTTCATCTTGATGTTGGTCCACACTTTCCGGGTGGTCTCTATGGCTCTGCTGAATGCCCAGCGTTGGTCCTCTGTGGACACAGAGAGAGGAGAAAGGAGCCCCACCAAGGAGCCATCTCAGGTCTAAGGATGACTTCTGACAGACACAGCACTGCAGGTATCACATGGGGCTTCAGGACCATGTGTGACATCAGCAGACCCCATGAGTCTCAATGGGCTGCTCCTGGGCTGGCTCCACCACACAAACTGCTGCGGCAGCTTCTCAGTGGAGCACCTGGGTGCTGTCCAACACCCACATCCCAGCCATGGTGGCACCCCATAACGCACCTGAAAGTTCAGGTTGCTGCAGGAACTGCTGGACTGTGTAGTCTTCTCCTATGTGGCTGCTCTGGAAGAAGCGGATCAGGGCGTTCTGCAGGCGCAAGACGTCAGGCAGATGTTGGACATGTTGGCAGGGAAATGTTGAAAGGACACAGCCTGGAGACTTATTCAGCAGTAGCCAAAGCACTGTTGTGTTATCAACTGCTGCTGCAAAACACAGCACTAGAAGGATGCTGTGAGGAGAATTAACTGCAGCTCAGCCAAACCCAATATGGTCCTCCTGCAGCCTTAAAAGCTGTTGGTGAAGGACACCTGTGAGGTGCCACCTATGGGCCTGAGAAACCTCCTACCCCACTGCAGATCCCAGCTCACCCTCTGCCCAGGAGAAGCAGAAGGACCAAGACCTGGTGGATGCCATGAAGAAACTGGTTGCTAAGGCTCCAACCCCGTGGCCTCAGGTATTCCTCATCAGAAACCTCTATGACATCTATGGACTCACCTCCATGTGGAAGATCCTTCAGGTGGAGAAGTGGATTTTACCCCAAGGGGTGGACATTTCCCGGGTGAGTTGTTGTGAGGTGGGTTGAGCTAAAGAAGAGCTGAGGTGGGTCCTCAAAGGGTGATACCAGCCTCCTCTTGGAGCCCTTTCACTTGTGCATGAGGGAGACAATGTCCCTCTGTGGCTTTCAGGACAGAAGTGCCTGGTCGAACACCATGCTGATGTTCTCGGTGCTGGACAGAGTGCAAAACCTGCTGAAGAACAAAGAGTCCCCAGAAAACCAGAGCTTGGCAGTGAGTATCTGTGGAGGATTGCTTGGGGGCTGGCCTGGAACCATTCATTGATCTGAGAGCTTTGAGGGATTTGGGAGCGTTGCTTGGTTTGGAACCACTGCTTGGTCTGGATCAGTTGGTTGCTCTGGGACTGTTGGTTGCTCTGGAACCATTTGCTGGTCTGCACCTTCCTGGAAGCAGGAGGTCTCCATCTGTGTTGGTGAAAAGCTGTGGGGGCTCCCTGCTGCCAGGAGACACAAATGAGGATTCTCATGGCCCCTGAACCTCAGTGGGGAAGTCAGAAGACCCTTCCTGGGGAGTTCACTTGTTGGGTGCCTTCCCTTGTGTCTGGTTCAACCTCTCTAGGCTGTCATGAGACAAATGGAGAACATCCTCCAGCTGCCACCAGTCCCAGAGGAGCTGCTGGAAGACAAACTGAAGAAGATCATGGATGCTCTGGGTGACAAAGAAGACCCAGGCCTGCTGGAGGTGGTCTTCCACACCGCACTCACCCTGGTCTTGTCCTCCAGCCCCATCACTCACCTCCTGAAGAAGATCTGCTTCAAGCCTGATGTGGTGAAGGTGAGTTATGAGGTTGAGGGACACAGTTCTCCCCAGGCCACTGTTCTGGCCCAGTGTGTCCCAGCAGACAGGTTGTGTGCTGGTCAGCTCATTGCTTTGTGCGTTGTTGTTCCTCTCCTTCCTTGAGCTGGGAAGCAACTGTGACCTTCCATTCTGTTCTACTTCAAATGGGGATGGGCTGGATGGTCCATGGGAGATGTCCATCTCTCTGCTTAAGGGGAGCTGGGGGCCTAGTAGAGCTTAGTTGGTGGAGATTAGGTTGTTTCAAGCCCAGTTTGAACAGCCTTCTTCTACCAAAGGTCTTTCACCACTCAGATGGTGGTGGAGATGCTCATTCCTGAGCTGGACTTCGCCAGGGGCCTGTCCATGCAGAACTTGTTCCTGTTATTTGTGGAGCCACCCAGGAGGTCCTGCTGCTTCTCTTGGAATGGAGACATCAGCCACCTCTAGGTCTTCTCCCTTCCCATCAAGGCAACTTCTGGCCCATGGCAAGTTGAGGCCCACAGTCAAAACTCATCAATAATTGGTTCACTGGGAGACTTTGCTCATGCCTGGTCACTCCAGCCTGACATCTCCCAGTCTGATGGACCTCACTTGGTCCTCATTCCTTCACCAGGAGTTTCTCCCTGATGACAGTGGCCATCAAGGAGAACTCTTCTTTCCTCTGATTGCTTGTGAAGAACTGTTCCTCAGCTAGGTGGGAAGGAGCTTGGCAGATGGTTACTCCACCTCTCACTTTCCTTTCTAAGGGGTCCTACCTTCCCACCATGCCTGGAGACCTTCTCTTTGATGAGAAGAACTGGAAAATTGGTGCTACAGACAAGAACTGGAGTAAGTACTGGGGGGCCTCCTTGCTCTGGTGCACACCGAGGATCCACCAGAAGGTACTTGAGATGGAGCAGGGGATGGAGGGAAGGGATGAAAGACTTCTGAGGGCCATCTCTCCCCTTCAGCTGAGTCCTTCATGATCTCCACCTTGCTGGAGCAACTTTGGGTCCCTTTGGTCTGTGGGAAGCACATGGTGGGGCTGGAAGGCAGGAGGTGGGAGTCAGGCCTGGCACCTTCTTGGTGAGCTTCTGGCCACGTTCCCATCCTGGAGGCAGTGGTGGGAGATGACTGACTAACCATGTCCTCTTGCACACCTAGCTTGTCAGTGCAGCTCCTTCTGGGTTGTCACCAAGGTAGGTGTCTCTGGGGGGGAGCTTTGTAGCTCTGTCTCTTGCTTCTTATTGCATCTCTGCAATCTCCACCAATCTTGGGATGAGCTGCTCAGGTCTTCTTTTGATTCTCAGAGGGTCCTTCAGGTGCAAGAGCAGCTGCAAGGCTTCAAAGCCATGTGGCTTCTCCTCTAAACTAGTTGGGTTCTCCTCCAAACCAGCTGTGCTCCTCTTCAAGCCAGCAGAGTTTTTCTCCAAGCCAGCTAGGTCTTCCCCTAAGCCAGCTGGGTCATCCTCCAAGCTAGGTAGGTTCTTCGCCAAACAAGTAGGTTCTTCTCCAAGCCAGGTGGGCTCTTCTCCAAGCCATTTGGGTTCTTCTCCCATTGAGGCACTGACCTAAATGGAGCTGGGATTTGTGTCCCTTCATGGCAGCAGTAGAGCCAAGCAGGTGATTCCAGGTTTGGTTAGTCTCAACCCCAAGCTGAGGCCTACCCACATGCTGCTGGCTGTAGGAAGGACCTGGTTGGTCTGGAGATGTTTCCATCTCCCCCTGACTTCTCGTTAGCCATTACAGTGACCCCATGTAGGAAGTGTTGTAGTTTGTGATCAAAATTATAAGCCAGAAATATGATAAAATCTGAGCATGATTTAATAGCTATCAGGGCTCAGGTTGTACTCCCCCAGGCAGCCTGAGCAGCACCTGCCTGTTGGCTCCTCCAGGGCACCCTGGACCCTTCGTGGGGGAGGGAGGAGAAAGGGCAGTGGCCAAACAGGTTCAGCCGGTTTGTTAATGCCTCTTCCAGGACAGAAAGCTAAGTGGAGGAGATGGAAACTCCTTAGGTGCCCTCAGCTTTTGCTGGATGCCTCCAGCACCTGGCAGGGCATCCAAGCTTCTCTCTCACTCCACCTTTTCGTGTCCACCTGCAGTGTGGGTGTCCCACGGAAGTGAAGCGATGCAAGTGTGGAGCTGCTGTTGGGGGAATCAGGCACAATCCTGCAGAAGGCTTTGAGGAGAAGAGGATGTAAGTCAACTGCCCCAGAGGTCTTCACCCATTCACCCAACCCTCCAGTAGAGGACCTGAGGCTGGCCCAAGCAAAGGTCTCTACGTCCCGTGAGGCCTAGCCAAAGAGGCGGTGGGTGATGGCTCCTTCTGTCTGCAGCACTGGAGATCAGATGGAGAAGGGCTACACCCTGGCCAGCCCCAGCACGAGGAGAAATGAGCTGGAGAGGTCCCTGTCACCTGCCTGTGTCGGGCTTGCACGAGCTCTGCTCCACTCCACCCTTCTGCTGGGGACCTCCACTGACAGACAGGTGAGCAACCGACAGCAGGCCATGGGGAGACTTCAGCCTTGCTTGGAGGGAGGCATTCTGGAGAGCTTCATGGTGGAGCCTGTCACATCTTGGAGAGGCAAAAGCACATTTAGAGCTTAGACTGGCCTCTGCTGTGAAGGACAACAAAAAATAAATATAAATATAAATATTGCTATTAACAGCAAGAGGAAGGGCAAGGACAACCTCCACGCCTTGGTGGACATGGAGGGGAACACTGTAACAAGGGATGAGGAAAAGGCAGAGGTACTTAACACCTTCTTTGCCTCAATTTTTACTAGCAGGACAGAATGTCTTCCAGACAGCTGGCCTGCAGAGCTGGCAGAAGGAGCCAGGGAGCTGCATAGTTTCCCTCTGTTCCAGGAGCAGGGAGCTGGTGCTCTCCTCAGCCGCTTGGATCCCCACAAGTCCATGGGATCAGATGGGATCCATCTTAGGGTGCTGAGAGAGATGGCAGATGAGCTGGCCAAGCTGCTCTCCATCATTTTTCAGCAGTCCTGGCTCACTGGAGAGGTCCCAGAAGACTGGAAGCTGCCAGCATGGTGCGCATCCACAAGAAGGGCCGGTTGGATGAGCCAGGGAATTATAGACCTCTCAGCCTGACCTCAGTGCCAGGCAAGATTATGGAACAGGTCATCTTGAGGGCAATCACACAGCACTTAGAGGATGGCTAAGGGATCAGGCCCAGCCAGGATGGATTTAGGAAGGGCAGGTCCTGCCTGACCAACCTGATCTTCTAGGTGACTGCCTGGTGGATGTGGGGCAGGCTGTGGATGTAGTCTACCTGGACCTCAGCAAGGCCTTTGACACCGTTCCCCCACAGCAAACTTCTGGCCAAGCTGTCAGCCCATGGCTTGGATGGGAGCACAGTGCGATGGGTTAGGAACTGGCTGGAGGGCCGAGCCCAGAGAGTGGTGGTGAATGGTGCCACATCCAGCTGGCAGCCAGGCACCAGTGGTGTGCCCCAGGGATCAGTGCTGGGCCCCATGCTCTTTTCATTGATGATCTGGATGAGGGCATTGAGTCAGTCATCAGCAAATTTGCAGGTGGCACCAAGTTGGGAGCAGATGTTGGCCAGTTAGAGGGCAGAAGGGCTCTGCAGAGGGACCTTGACAGGCTGGACAGATGGGCAGAGTCCAATGGGATGGCATTCAACAAATCCAAATGTCAGGTTCTGCACTTTGGCCACAACAACCCCAGGCAGTGCTACAAGCTGGGGTCAGAGTGCCTGGAGAGCAGCCAGGCAGAGATGGACCTGGAAGTACTGGTTGACATCTGGCTGAACATGAGCCAGCAGTGTGCCCAGGTGGCCAAGAAGGCCGATGGCATCCTGGCCTGCATCAGGAAGAGTGTGGCCAGCAGGAGCAGGGAAGTCATTGTGCCTCTGTACTCTGCATTGGATAGGCCACACCTTGAGTCTTGTGTCCAGTTCTGGGCCCCTCAGTTTAAGAAGGACATTGAGAGACTTGAAGGTGTCCAGAGAAGGGCAGCAAGGCTGGGGAGAGGCCTTGAGCACAAGCCCTACGAGGAGAGGCTGAGGGAGCTGGGGTTGCTTAGCCTGGAGAAGAGGAGGCTCAGGGGAGACCTTATTGCTGTCTACAACTCCCTGAAGGGTGGTTGTAGCCAGGAAGGAGTTGGTCTCTTCTCTTAAGCAACCAGCACCAGAACAAGAAGACACAGTCCCAAGCTGCACCAGGGGAAGTTTAGGCTCGAGATGAGGAGAGAGTCGTTCACCATTGGAATGTGCTGCCCAGGGAGGTGGTGGAGTCCCCAACCCTGGAGGGGTTCAAGAGGGGATTGGATGTGGCACTTGGTGCCATGGTCTAGTCATGAGGTCTGTGGTGACACGTTGGACTCGATGATGCTCGAGGTCTCTTCCAACCTTGGTTATACTGTGGGACTGTGATACTGTGATACCAGAGGCTCATGGTGGTTGGGTCTCAGCCAAGAGCAGGGTCATGGCGTCCTCCTTCCTAGGTGTGGTGGGTTTAAATTACCCCCCAATGGATTTTGGGAACTAGCCCCAGGATCAATCACCAGAGCAGCTCAGTTGGGTTGGAAGCAGCTGAAGCTCTATTTACAAGCAACCCAAAGTCTAGAGGTATGAAATGCAATGGAGATGTACAAAACACAGCAGAGGTACAATGTTATATTGAGTTACAAGTCATAAACTACGCAGAAAATCCCAGACCCCCCTGGGTGGTCCAGGGGAACCTTTCACCTCCTCCCCCACTCCCTCCCTCCTTCCCAGTACCTCAGCAGTCAAAGCAGTGATTGTCCTGGCAAGACCATGGGAGAGAGAGGAGCTGCAAGCAGGGGCCACAGGAGGAAAGGAGGAGGAGCTCTGTGTGCAAGCAGCAGAAGCTGCTTAACAAACGCCTGCAGGGATCTGCACCTAGCAGTTGGTTGTTATTATTCCCTACCCAATGGGGATTCATTTACCTTTGTTTAACTCTAAGGCTCTGCAGTTAGGAACCAGGCTAAAGTTCCACCTTCAAAGTGTAACACTAGGACAGTCCCCACCCTGGGCAACTGGTGAAAAGACAACCCAGCAGGTTGAGAATGGTGACCAAAGAGGTAGAGAGCCGCTGTGAAGTTCTAGGAGGTCACCAGCAGGACCATGAGGACCCTGAGCACTTAGGCCAGACCAGCTTGAGAGCACAAGCAATTTGGGAGACAGTTGGCTCAATCTGTGGCATCCCTTCTGCTCTTGGGTCCTCTTTCTACATCCTCTTACTCCTCCCTGTCAAGAAGTCAAAAGAAGCTCTGGTCAGAACGTGAGCTCTACAGAGTCCTTTGTGTCTTCTGCAGAGAGCAGTGTAGCCCTGAACATTCTGCCTGAAAAAAAGGGACCGAGAAGAATGGGAGATGTCCTTCAAAGCCCTGGCTCAGCCCTTCTTCCAGGTACACCATCCTTTGCTGGTGGTTATGTCCATGTCCAGATACATCTGCTGAGCTCTGGGTGTTCCCACCTGGAAGAGAAGAGATTTGTGCCTTCGGTTTTGAGCTGGGACTTCATCCTGGTGTGGTCTCCTGCAGAGAATTGGCTTCTTGGAGGCTTTAGAAGCCAATTCAGATCCCCCTTGGAGAACACCACCTGTGGGTTTCTCCTTGGGTGGTTCTGTTCTTGGCTCTTTGGTGGCAAGTTCTCCTCATGCCCCCAACTTCTCCAGAGCCTTGGTTGCTCTTCTTCACCCTAAGACCTCATGAATGCTCCTTGGGCTGCTTGGGTGACAAGGGGTGGCCTCTAACGACCATTGGGTCATTCTTACAGGAACTGGAGCAGCTCCTGAATTCTGTCAAGGAGCAGAGGATGAGTGAAGGTCCCCATGGCTCCAGCCTTCTCCTGAAAATAGCTTATGGCCAGACACCACCTTTCCAAGACCTCCTAACTGAGGGGTTGATCAACTAGGCCTGCATGTGGAGGTTTGAACAGAAGATGACCATCCAGACCCTGATGCATTTCCTGCTGCAGGAATATGGAGGCACTGGAAATCCTTACCCCATCCTGCTGGAGCTCCTCTCCAAGGTTGGCTGTGGGAACATCTCCTCCCCGCCAAAACGTAGTAGAGTCAGCCTGGGTGATGTCCATGTGGCACTGGGACAACTATTATCCACCCCACTCCACGTTTCTTTGGTCCTCCTCCAGGTGGGATCCTTGTCTCTTGAGTCACTCTGGATATTGCCTTCCAGCTTGAGAATATCCAACATGTCCAACATCTGCCTGACGTCTTGCGCCTGCAGAACGCCCTGATCCACTTCTTCCAGAGCAGCCACATAGGAGAAGACTACACAGTCCAGCAGTTCCTGCAGCAACCTGAACTTTCAGGTGCGTTATGGGGTGCCACCATGGCTGGGATGTGGGTGTTGGACAGCACCCAGGTGCTCCACTGAGAAGCTGCCGCAGCAGTTTGTGTGGTGGAGCCAGCCCAGGAGCAGCCCATTGAGACTCATGGGGTCTGCTGATGTCACACATGGTCCTGAAGCCCCATGTGATACCTGCAGTGCTGTGTCTGTCAGAAGTCATCCTTAGACCTGAGATGGCTCCTTGGTGGGGCTCCTTTCTCCTCTCTCTGTGTCCACAGAGGACCAACGCTGGGCATTCAGCAGAGCCATAGAGACCACCCGGAAAGTGTGGACCAACATCAAGATGAACCCACCCAGCTCAGGTACGTGGCCACCCTCAGGGCATCATGGGACTTTTAGGCTATCAACCACCACACAGGGAGAACTTCCTCATGGATCCATAGTGAGCAGAAGTCCTTCCCCACCCTCTTCCAGGCGTCACTGTCAAGCCAGACCTCTTGCCACATGAGATCAACACCAGCACCACCACCATCCTGAGCCTCCTCCCCACCCAATTCTCCATCATCCACTTGGTGACCACATTCCTCATTCAGCTGCAGAACAGCTGTGTGGACACGGCTGCGCGGGTCACCAGGGAGAGGCAACGGTAGGTCCTCATCTGCTCAGCTGGTGTCTTGTCCACCTCTTCCCCTCACCAGGAGAGGTTTCCAAAGGTGGTGTTCAACCTGAAGGGGACTTGTGGTGGCCAGATGGTGATGTTGGAATGTCTTGGTGGCTTGGTGTTCAGTAGAGCAGGTCCTTGATGGCAGAGAAGGATCAGGTGAGAGGTGCTGCAACCACACAGAGCAACCTTCTCCCTCCCAGGTCCATCTCAGCAGAAGAAGTGAAGCCCTCCTCCGTGTTGGCCATCACCAAGAGTGACCTGCTGACCATGGCCCTGGCCAACCTGCAGTATGAGATAGAGGAGGATGGCACCAAGACAACTTACTTTGACTTCCAGCTGCTGCAGCGCCAAGTGGTTCGACGCTTCATCAGCGGCAAGCCCATCATCAAGAGCCAGGTGAGCTCAGCAGTGGCCAAGTTGGGTTGTCCCTGGCCAGAAGTGGCCTTGGGGTCTGTTTCCAGCTTCCTCTGGAGCCATCAGACTCAAGCAAAATCATTGGCAGATGCCTGTTCTACATCTGTCTCTGCTCCTTGGGTTTTGAAGGACTTCTGTAGTCAGAAAACCACTTCTCTGGCCATGAAATGGTGGCCAGAGAGGGAAGGTGAGGACCTCCATCCCTGTCTTCTGGAAAGGAGCTGTCTGCCTGGTTTCTTTGAGGAGCTGGCAGTTATTCCAAGAACTTCAAGAGGGTCCAAAGTGCGACTCTGAGCCACCTTAGTGGAGCACATCTCTGGCTGGGCTGTTGGTCTCCATTCTTTGAAACTAAAGCCTGGACGATGGGAAAGGGGAACATGAGGACCCCGGAACCAGGCTGTCCTGCACCAGCAGGTGTCCATGTTCTCCTAAAGGTGGAGATCAGCCCATGCTGGACCCTTTTGGTCTTCAAAATGGTTTCCAAGAGGACTTTCTCCATCATCTTGCTGGAGAGGCAAGATGTCTCCATGGAGATGCCTACCTCAGCCATCAGGGGACTCCCCTGACCTCCACAGCCCCACAGGAGACTCAGGATGCCATCAACCACTTCCTGCAGAACCTTTGGGGCTATCCCATGGACCCACACCTGCCCAGCTGAGCTTCTCTGCTGGCCCCAGTTAAGTGACCCCAGGCAGGTTCATGACCATCTGTCTCAAACCCTTTCCAGACAGCTCCATCTGTTGACCTCAACAATGTGAGGACCCTCCAGGACACCAAGATGAAAATCAAGGGCCAGCTGCCCCAGGTAAGAAGGAAGCCACTGGTCTTCTCCATCCGACCCTGAGGTCTCCCCTCACTTCCCATGACACAATGGGGCCTTGGGGACCAGGCTGCCATGCAGGAACATGCCAAAGCCCAACTCAAGTAGAGGGTTGGAGACCTGGTAGGACCCAGTTCTCCTGCTCCAGGGGGACAAGGATTCTGGTAGGACATCATGTTGTGGTGCTCCCAGGCCTCGTTGGGTCCCAACATTGATGTTCTCATGCAGGAGCCGCTCAGCATCAACCAGCAGAAGCGCATCATGGAAGAAGCTCGCTCGGTCCATGCCCTCTCCAAGGCCTTGGCCACCTTGAAGGTGGCTGCTGAGTTCCTGGCTGTGACAGGTGGTGACCCAGAGCAGCCACTGCCCAACTACGTCTGTCAGGAGCTGAGGATGGACACCGATGCCAAGCAGTTCCAGGACCTGCTGGTGGGCAAGGGGCAAGGGGTGGGGTGGGAGGCAGGACCTTCGTGCCTTCAGCACCCTATTGCCTCTCTGGGCAAAGCTTTTCATCTCCCATGGCTTCCACCACCTTCTCATGCTCCAAGGTCCCCAAGTCCATGGGGGGTTGGGGGTCTCCTGCTCAGAGCAAAACGATCCTGGACACCTGAGAGGGTTCAAAAGCTTGGCTAGATGTTGGCAGGTCTTCCTGCCATAGCCACCTCTGGGGACACCTTGGGCACTGAAGATGGCCTGGGACATTGGTGATGGTTTGTAGATGTGCTAACCTGGATGTTTGAACTGAACAGTTGAGGTGCAGCCATCAGGAGATGTTGGTGGCCCAACATGTCCTCCTCCAGGAGTTAAGGTCCTCCTCTGTCCCTCTTCCTCAGGTGGTGCCCAACACCCAGCTGAAGCACATCTTGTCTCTGTGGAAGGTCCTGGCAGCTCGCAGGTCCATGCTGTTGGTGCAGATGAACCAGGTGAGGCAGACGAAGGAGGAGGGGAGGAGGTAGGAGACTGGGCAGCCCAGAGGAGAAAGGAAATAGGACGCCATAACCAGGTGGCATTGTGACACCCTCCTCTCATCCCTTCCCTGAGTCAAATGAGAAGTCACTTCTCTGGGTACTTTCATGCCTGGCTTCTGCCTTTGAAGCTCTCTGGTGGCCCAGATAAGAGGATCAAGGACCCAAGAAGGGTCGTGGTTCTCCCTCCACCAGATGTGACCTCTGGAGCCATCTGGGTGGGATGTGCTGGGGTGTCCTTGATGATGAAGCTCCTTGGTCTTTGCAGGATCCCTTCTACCTGGTCCCTGAGGAGTTCCAAGGTCAGCTGGATGCGGAAGAGGTGAAGGACCTGGCCTTGGCTTTGTCCACCACCGACCTCGACCTCTTCCTCATTGAGCTGCATGAGATGATCATGGTGGCACTGTCCAACCTGCAGCCTGAACATGAGTAAGTGTTGCAGTTTGAGCTGGGTGCCCCCCTGGTGTGTTCACTTCCTGTGTCCAGAAGTCCAGCCCAGAGGGATGGACACAGGAAATTGTGTGTATTTCCTACCATAATTCTTTGCACCACTATAAGATCCAGTGCGGGGTCTAGCACTTTCTCTTTTCTTCCTCCTCTGCCAGCCGGTAACTGGGGGAGATGTCTGCTGGCTTTGGGCCTGGCTAGGCCCAAGGCCACAGGGGGATGGGCAGTCTCAGGCCTGGCCAGCTGAGACTAGCCCAGCAGAGGAAGGGGGAAGAAGGAGCCCTGAGGGTCTCGGGTGTACCCTCAGGTGGGAATGGGATGCCTCTGGGTTTGCTTTGGGATCTTTCTTTGTCACTGCGCTTTGGGTTCTCTGTAACATTCACTGCTTTCTATTTAAACTTTCATCACTTTTGCAATCCGTTTGTCTGAGTGTTTTATTCCTGCCCGTGGTGGGGAGAGAGGGGGCTGCCTCAACCCAGCACAGTAAGTCCAGGTCATGTCCTGGGACTGTCAGAGCACTGGCAGAAGTCAGAGCATCTCAGGAGGGTTTGGCTAGGGAGAGGCCTCTGGAGTTCTCTGCTCAGGGTTCTGCTCCAGGCAGAAGGCCTCAAGGCCTCATCTGGTTCATTGCTGGTGGATCTACATCTCTGGAGATGCCCATCTTGGAGGGGCCTGTCCCAAAGTAGCATCACCCCTGATGGAAAGAGGCTTTTCCTGTCTCCAACCATCAGCTGCCTTGTTGGCTTCTGATGCCACTGGAGGTACCTCAGGGTGGCCTCTAGCACAAGGTGTTGGCCATCCTTGACCAGCAACCTTGGCCACCTGGGAGAGCCACCCCTGATCAGCAATGTTGGCTACTACTGCCTAGCAGCCATGGCCACCACTGAGAGCCACCACTGGCCAGCAGTGCTGGCCACTATTGAGAGCCACTACTGAGAGCCACCATTGACCAGCAATGTTGGCCATCACTGAGAGCCACCACTGGCTAGAGATCTTGGCCAACATTTATCAGCAATCTTGGCCACCACTGACCAGCAATGTTGGCCACCATTGACTGGCAGCCTTGGCCAAGAGAGCTGAGAGCTGACACTGGCCATGGCTGATGGCTGGGCATGATGAGACATCCATCCCACCTCGACTCACTCACCCCCTGCTCTGTCTCACCCCCAGGTTGAAGTATGCCTTCAGGTGGTTCCTGGAGAACAATCAGGACTCTGATGACTTTGTGGACACCCTCACAAATGCCCTGGGCCAAGATATTCGTGTCAAGAACACCCTCTCTGTCTGGAGGACAGCTGCCAGGACCAGCCAGATCCATCTCCCTGCATATGGCCAGGAGAGACCAGCCCAAGGCAGCCATTAGTCTCCTTCTCACCCTGTCTTCACTGGTGGACAGAGAGGAAACATCTACCCCACATCCCACCATCCACACATGAGCTGCACGTGGGCTCCTGGAGCAGCTTGAGCCTCCAACCCCCCCAAATCCTTCTCTTCTTCCTGAACCTGGGTGAGAAGCTCTCACCTGGACCCACCACTGACCACCGGGAGACCTCAAGTGTCCCCAGACCACCCCTTGACCCTACAGACCCCCCACAATTACCCACAGCTTACCCACAACTCCAGAGATGCCCCTCACAATCACACAGAGGGCACAGACCCCCTCTCATAGCCCCATCATAACAGTAATGATTTCATAGGCCATGAATGTGGACCAGCAGTAATGACCCTTCTTCTGCCCCAGTGTCAGATGGTTTTGATTGAAGCAAAAGCAGGAGCATGAATGATGAAACAAGGGATCAGACACTGGGAACTTACATATGGAACTAGAGTGAGATTCTTGTTAGGCTTTATTATAATCAGTTGTTTATGATTCATTTGACTTGGTTTAGTATAGAGTAAGAGTTTAGGTTTTATTATATCCTGCTGTTTATGAATTTTATTTGGTTTAATGTATGCATACTAATGCCCCAGCGAAATGTTAGGAACTAGCAGCTAACAGTTGAAGTATTATGGAATAATGAGTTGTTCAAGGATGAGAAAAGAAGAGAGATTGCTACAGAAGACCTGAACACAAGGGACAATTGTGAGAATCGTCAGAACCTATGTGAAATCCCATCCCTGGGAAGGACCTTGGTAGTTACAACAGAGCTAAAAAGATACAATCACAAGGACTCAGCACACAACCCACCAGCTGTGCTGACCAGAGGATTACATCATTGAAAGACCACCAGAAGGACAAACTAATCTAAATAAACCACCTTTATAGGCATATGTATTAAGGGTAGAATATTTAAAGGGTAGTTAGAAAGTCAATAGTGTGCATTTAGCACCCAGCTGCTTTGCATGTCTCTTATTGCTTTAAAATTGCTCTTTTTGAATTAAAACTATATTCAATCGACTTTAATTGGCTCAGTCATTTATAACATACTGTGATAACTCCCCAGACCACCCCCTGACCCCACAGACCCCCCACAATTACCCACAGCCTACCCACAACTCCAGAGGTGCCCCCCCCCCCAATCACACAGAGGGCACTGACCCCCTCTCACAACCCCATCATGGTAATAATGATTTCATAGGCCACGCATGTGGACCAGCAATAATGACCCTTCTGCCCCAGCGTAAACACAGATTGGTGCAGCCATTCCCAGAGCACATTTCCTGCCAGCACTTGGTGTGGAGAAGCTCTGTAATAAATGTAGGACAAAATTTTGGCCAATCAAAATCTTATTGAGAGCAAATGAGCAAAAGCAGCGCTGGGCGGCCGGGGACTCTCCTGCTCTACCGACGGCTCGTGGACTCTACCGACTTGGTCTTGTCCTTATGTAGCCTTCAGGCTACGCAAGGTCACGCTCTGAGGTCTTTCCAGTACCGCACCCTGCTCAGGTCCTTCTACCAGTGCACACGCCTGCGGGTTCGGGCAGGGGTCGTCCTTTCAGCTGGAGGTCTGTCTGATGAAGGCTCCTAAGTCTTCCTCATTTGTCCTTCTCTTGACCTTAGTTGTGCACATTGTACCAATTCTCCCCTCCGAGACCAGTTCTTGTTGCTGAGCCATTTACCCACAGTACATTGAGCAATCTTATAAGGAACAGAATACTGTGGCCTAGGACAGCACTTTGCAAACCAGAATATTGTGGTCTTCAACATTGTTCCACTATATAGTCACTTATCAACTTCACAACTTTTAACCTCCTCATTCTCCTCTAATCTAACAAATATATGATTAATTTGTCCCAACTATTACAATCAACTACTACAAGCCCTTTGATGAGATGCTGATATAGAAACACTTCTCATGGACGCTTCCTGTGAGAAACTGAGATGTTTGGCTTTGGCAAGGGGAATTGCTGGGGACCGTGGGGTTCGATCTTTAAGCTGATTGGCTGCTTGTAGTCTGTGTTGTGTGGGAGGTGTGTTGAGACAGCAAGGTGAGGCCTGGGGATGTCTGAAGCCTGGCCAGGTCAAGAGTGCAAGTTTTGTCCCAGCCCTGATGGAGGTGGGTGGGAGCATGCAGAGGGATCTTTGGAGATGTGTATGGGAGATGTGTGTGTGACGTCTGTAGGAGCTCAGCTCCTGCGGTTATGGCTCTTAGCGAATCTGCTCTGTGCCCAGAGCTCTTTACCTTTGTTTTACAGCAAACTGCTTGTATTCAAAATTCAGCAGTGAGCTCCTGTCTCACACTTCCCATCTGAGGGACGCTGGGAGCAATGAACGCAGGAGAAGCTGTCTTGATCCTGCTGCTATTTCTGAGCTATCAAGCAATGGCCACCTGCTAGTGCTTGCCTCCGACAATCCCTTTTGGATGCAGCCAGCCCTTTGCAGGGTGCACAGTGGTCTAACATCATCTTCCATGTGCCAGAGCCCAGCAGAGGGGAAAAAGTAAAGTTTGTGTGTTGAAATAAAGACAATTTAATAGGACAGAAAATGAAAGGGAGATGGAATAATAACAATAATAATAATAATCTAATTAGAATGTTGTCTTAGTTTAAAGAGTGGACAGAGATAATTTTACTCCCAACGGAAGTAAACCAAAGCCACTCTCGTGGAATTGGAGATAAGTACAGAAATTGTATTCAAAAATAGAGAGGAAAAATACAGAATGCATGAAAATGCACAAACCCATCCCCCAAGCAGACTGAACCACAAACCCCAGCTGCTCCTTTTTTCCCCCCACTCATTGTCTCCCTGGCCTAAGCAGGCCATAATTGCACAGGAGAGAATTAGTCAGGCCTCTGCAGGTCTGCCCTTCATGTTAGCAGGAGATAAGGACTCCCTCCAAAGAGCTGGCAGGAGGCAGAGCAAGAGCGAGTTGGCCTTGCTGCCAGCTGTAAAGACAGAGCAGAATTCTGCCATTGAATAACAAGGGCACAATTTTCCACTCCATCCTAGAGGACTCAACTCTGTGCTTTTTTAAAAGAGGCACCACCTCAACCCATGACAAATCTGCACAGGACACATTTGACAATAGAAGAAAACATCCCTGTCTCATCTTTAGTTCCATATTCTTATGTAGTCCATCCATACTTCTGTTTTAGAGTTTCTGCTTGTGGCCGTTTGACGCTGTGCCTTTAAGAAAGGGGCACACCGGCTAAATGTTTGTAAAATATTTTGGTATTCTAAACGAATTTCATTGGCCAAGGATTGTGGGAGGAGAGATTGGACCCAGGGGAGTTGGGAACTTTCCCTCAGTCTTCCTTCCTTCGCTGTCCCTTTCGGCTGGATCTGCTTCTGGGATTCTGGCCAACTAAGATAAGATACTAACTCCTGTGCAAGGCCTTTATTCCTTTCCTGCCCTGTTAACTGTCCTCGTCTCTTCTTCTACCTCTTTTGGGGGAGAAGGGAGGTAGGGGGTTGAAGGGGGCACAGGGGGAAGCCCCCTCTGTGGGGGGTCTGGTTTCTGGTTGAGTTCATTTGCTGTATATTCCTGTATATATTGTAAAATACCTGTATTTGTTGTGTTACATAGAATCTGTTTCCTTGTACAATATACTCTCATTTCTCCGACTGGGTTTAGCCGTGGTTTCTTTCTCAGTGGGGGAGGGAAAGCAAAGCCTTTCCTTTCGAACCAACCACACACTCTTTTTTATTGGCTCACCAACGTGGGGCCGGGTAATTAAGTAATTAAGTTGATTTATTGCTTGTCTCAGCCGGAGAAACGAAATGAAGGTGCTCTGGGTTTTAGAACGTTTATTCTTCTCGGTCTGTGGCATGTTGGTCTACCGGTACTGCATCGGGTTGATGTTAGACCAGATAGGTAAATATTTAATGCGTAAAATCTATTTGTGGTTTATGCATAGGATCCAGCTGTTGTATAAACACTGTTTGGGTTTTTTTCGGCTCACTAATTACGGCAATAGAACGTCTTCCACTTTGCCGATCGAGATAAGGGAGTTTAACACTTCAGGAGGTCAAAGAGTAACTTTAAGTGCTGGCTGGGATCTTAAGGTGATTTATTTGACAGGTGTAATCCTGCTGTTGCTGATAATTATTGTGTGTCTGCTGTGGGCTCTATATATAGAGAAAAAGGTTTCTCGACCATGTTTTGTGATTAAGCAAAAATCTAGGAAGCGTAGGCGTTCCTCTAAATCTGCCCCAGAGTCCTCGAGTGATGAGGAAGGGGCTGCGTCAGTTAGAAAAATAGCAAAACCTATTGGCAAAGCAGCCTTAAATGCTCCACTCTACGACTTTGGCAAGCAGCCAGGGGCGGCTCCCATTCCCAAGATGGCGACCGGTAGTGAGGCAAGGTCATTTCCGTCCGCCATGACAGGACCGGAAGGGGCCCCCACGGCGGCTGATTTAGATCAGGACCTGTCAGCTTCTATCAGGATGGCTGTAAATTCAAACACAGCTCCAGTTAAACAAGTAGCAGTCTTAAAGACCAGAGGTGGAAAGGCCAAAGCTGATCCAGGAGCTAGTGGAGCTAATGGAGGAGAAGAGCAGGAGACTGATCCTGGTGAGGGAACCTCTGCTAAACAGGATGATCCTGGTGAGGGAACCTCTGCTAGGAAAGTGCCTGCTGAAGATGAGGAGAAGATTTGTCTTAGAGATATAGCTGAGTTATTGAGATCATCACAGGATGGAGATGCAGCTAAGACAGCAGCTGGCAGTGGCGCTTTTCAGCTTAAAGAGGTCCTTAGGAGAGTGACAGCAGGATTATGGGGACAAAAGGTTCAGGAAGATGTGATAGATGGAGAGCAAGATGACATCACCGAATGCTCGTCACCGAGGGAGGAGATTCGCAATGTCCGCAAAGATTACCTCAGAGCAGATAAGGAACCCATCCTATCTTGGCTTGCTAGGTGTTATGATACAGGTGCTCCAGCTCTAATAGTTGGAGACAAGTCAGCAGCTCAGCTAGGAACTCTCTCAAAGGATAATGGAATAGATAGACATCTAGCCAGGATTCTCGGTAAGGTTAATCTGTGGATACGCCTTTTAATGGCGGTTTCCCTGAGATACCCTTCCCGAGATGACCTTCCATGGAATCCTAAGCCCTGGACTACCATAGATGAGGGAATTAAGCGTCTGAGAGAGTTTGCCATTAGAGAGATACTCTATGGTGACCATGATACTCTGAATCCTGACAACATTCCTGTGGCAGCTGGTCTTGCTAAAAAGCTCATCAAACTTGCTCCTTCCAATTATGCAAACATTTTGGCAAGCAGAATTGTGGCAAGAAATTATGGTGGAGATCCTCCTACGGTTGGCCAATTCACTGATCAACTAAGACAATTGGATGATAGCATGACACGTGTATCTTTGGTTTCAGCCATTGAAACGCTGTCTGGAAAAATTGAGAATTGCATGAAAGAGCTGAAAGATTCCATATGCCAATTGGCACAAAGAGATGATTCCAATTCTTCCTCCAGGTGGGTGCAGGTTTCAGCTGTGAGGAATAGACGTCCTCCAAGGAGGTCATTCCAAGACAGGCCAAACCAAAACAGACCACCAAGGCAATCACGTAGGACCATTTGGATAACTCTACGTGATCAGTTTGGTGAGAACATGAACAGGTGGGATGGCCAACCAACTTCTAATCTTTTCAGGAGACTGAGGGAACTGCAAAGTGGCAGAACCCGAGGTAGCAATACCAGAAGGGTAGCTGTTACTTCCACAGTTCCCCAGGACAACAATGACAGCTCCAACAGTGACTCCAGTTCTAACACTGCACAGTGTGCTCGTTGCACCTGTGGAAATGTTCCCCACAATTAGGGGTGCCCTGCCTCCCGCCAGGGGGAGGAGAGGGATAATGGAGATAACAGAATCTATTGGGATGTGTACATCCAGTGGCCTGGCACTTCACACTTTCAGAAGTACAGGGCCTTGGTTGACACAGGAGCTCAGTGCACCATATTGCCATCAAATTATCAGGGATCAGAGTCCATAACTATTCTGGGAGTCACTGGTGGATCTCAAGAGTTAAGTAAGGTAGAGGTTAATATAAGTCTAACTGGTAAGCAGTGGAAGAAGCATACAGTTGTGACCGGACCTGATGCACCTTGCATTTTGGGAATTGATTTTCTGAGAGAAGGGCGTTTCAAGGACCCTAAAGGTTACAAATGGGCTTTTGGAGTAGCTTCTGTAGAAATTGATGGACAAAAGCTGAAGCTGTCTGCTAGACCTGAACTCTCTGATGAATCTGCAGTTGTGGGACAACACAAGATTCAGGACATGAAGTTGCCGGTTGCTTCTCGGACTGTGCATCACAGACAATACAGAACCAACCGTGACTCTTTGTTGCCCATTCAGAATCTGATTCGTCAGTTGGAGAGTCAGAAAGTCATCAGCAAAACTCATTCACCTTTCAACAGTCCAGTGTGGCCTGTGCGAAAGCCGAATGGAGACTGGCGTCTGACAGTGGACTACCGAGCCCTGAATGAAGTAACTCCGCCTATGAGTGCAGCAGTACCAGACATGATGGAACTCCAGTATGAGCTGGAATCCAAAGAGGCCAAATGGTATGCTACCATAGACATTGCTAATGCATTCTTCTCTATTCCCATAGCAGAGGAATGCAGGCCTCAGTTTGCTTTCACCTGGAGAGGAATCCAGTACACTTTCAACAGACTGCCAATGGGCTGGATCCACAGTTCCAGCATCTGTCATGCAGTAATCCATGATGCTCTGGAGGAAGGTGGTGCTCCAGAACACATCCAGTTCATCGATGATATCATCGTCTGGGGTAAAACTGCTGAGGAAGTCTTCGAGAAAGGTAACAAAATCATGGACATTCTTCTGAATGCAGGTTTTGCCATCAAGAGAGACAAAGTGAAAGGTCCTACCACAGAGATCCAGTTTCTGGGAGTGCAGTGGCAGGATGGACGCCGACACATTCCAGTGGATGTGGTAAACAGAGTCTCTACCATGGCAAATCCCACCAACAAGCAAGAAACTCTACGTTTCTTGGGGACAGTGGGATTTTGGAGACTACACATTCCTGGATACAGCCAGATTGTGAAACCTCTGTATGATGTGACTCGAAAGAGGAACAGTTTCCACTGGGGACCTGAACAACAAGCAGCCTTTGACCAGATAAAGCAAGAAGTGGTACAAGCAGTGGGTCTGGGACCTGTCCGAGATGGTCCAGACATTAAGAACATTTTGTACACGGCTGCAGGTGACAATGGTCCAACCTGGTGCTTGTGGCAAAAAGCTCCAGGTGAGACACGTGGACGACCTCTTGGTTTCTGGAGTCGAGGTTACAGAGGTTCAGAGGCTAATTACACTCCAACAGAGAAAGAGATTCTAGCTGCCTATGAAGGAGTGAAAGCAGCTTCTGAAGTGATTGGAACTGAATCCCAACTTCTCTTAGCTCCCAGATTGCCAGTTTTGAATTGGATGTTCAAAGGCAAGGGTTCCACACCACATCATGCTACAGATTCCACCTGGTCCAAGTGGATGGCTCTGATAACACAGAGAGCTCGAATGGGAAATCTTGAAAGACCTGGTCTGGTGGAGGTGATCTCAAGTTGGCCTGAAGATACCAACTGTGCTAAACCTCCAGAGGAGAGAGTAACTCGTGCTGAGGAAGCTCCTCCTTACAATGACCTTTCAGATGATGAGAAGAAATATGCTTTGTTCACAGATGGTTCCTGTCGTCTCGTCGGGAACAAGCGAAGGTGGAAGTCTGCTGTGTGGAGTCCAACACGCCGAGTTGCAGAGGCGAAGGATGGAGAAGGAGAATCCAGTCAGTTTGCAGAGGTAAAAGCTGTCCAGCTAGCTCTCGACGTAGCTGAACGTGAGAGATGGCCAAAGCTTTATCTCTACACCGACTCCTGGATGGTAGCCAATGCTCTATGGGGTTGGCTAAAGAACTGGAAAAAGAATGGTTGGCAGAGGAAAGGAAAACCCATCTGGGCAGCCGACCTGTGGCAAGACATTGCTGATCGAATCGAGAGAATTCCAGTGAAAGTGAGACACATTGATGCTCACATTCCCAAGAGCAAAGCTACTGAGGAACAGCAGCACAACCATCAGGCAGATTTAGCTGCAAGAGTTTCTCAAGTAGACAAGGACTCTGAACTTGATCTCGACTGGAAACACCGAGGTGAGATATTCTTAGCTCGGTGGGCTCACGATTCGTCAGGACATCAAGGCAGAGATGCAACATACCAATGGGCTCGTGACAGATCCATAGACATTTCCATGGATGCTATCACACAAGTCATCCATGACTGTGACATTTGTGCTGCTATTAAGCAGGCAAAGCGAATTAAGCCCTTGTGGTATGGTGACAGATGGTCCAAATACAGGTATGGTGAAGCTTGGCAGATTGACTACATCACTCTACCACGTTCTCGTTCTGGTAAGCAGTACGTGCTTACTATGGTAGAGGCAAACACTGGATGGCTGGAAACTTACGCAGTCCCACATGCAACTGCACGCAACACCATTCTCGGTCTGGAGAGACAGATCCTGTGGAGACACGGAACTCCAGAGAGGATTGAGTCAGACAACGGAACTCACTTCAAGAACAACCTTGTAAAAAGCTGGGCAAAAGAGCACGGTATTGAGTGGATTTTCCACATTCCTTACTATGCACCAGCTGCAGGGAAGATTGAACGCTACAACGGTTTGTTGAAGACCACTCTCAAAGCCATGGGAGGTGGATCTTTGAAAAACTGGGAGAAACATTTAGCACAAGCAACCTGGCTGGTGAATAGTAGAGGTTCAGTGAACCGAGCTGGACCGGCACATTCAGATCTGCTACGGAGAGTAGAAGGTGATAGAGTTCCTGTTGTTAGAGAAAAGAATCTGTTAGGTAAAACTGTTTGGGTATTTTCGCCCTCAGGAGAGGCTAAACCTGTCCGAGGGGTGGTTTCAGCAGAAGGTCCGGGTCACACTTATTGGGTAATGCAAGAGAATGGTGAAATTCAGTGTATTCCACAAAGAAATTTAACTTTAGCTGAAAGAGTTTAATTTCAGACTGTTGTACAGCTACAACGCGCCCAAAGGAAGAATCCCTGAGGAATCTACAGTGCACGAACCCTGAGAACCCTGAGTCAACTGAGAGTCCCTGTGTTCCTGTTTGCCTTTTCTTCACTTCGTCTGCAGAGAGACAAGCTGGTTTCCATTTTCTTATTTCCTGACTTTTTGGACTTAAGAATCATCTACATCTGAGTATAGCCGGAACGGACTATGAACTTTACTCACAAACTGTAAATATTGTTTCTGATTGGATGGACAGTGCGAACGACCAATGAAATTGTTTAGAAGGGGTGGATTGTGGCCGTTTGACGCTGTGCCTTTAAGAAAGGGGCACACCGGCTAAATGTTTGTAAAATATTTTGGTATTCTAAACGAATTTCATTGGCCAAGGATTGTGGGAGGAGAGATTGGACCCAGGGGAGTTGGGAACTTTCTCTCAGTCTTCCTTCCTTCGCTGTCCCTTTCGGCTGGATCTGCTTCTGGGATTCTGGCCAACTAAGATAAGATACTAACTCCTGTGCAAGGCCTTTATTCCTTTCCTGCCCTGTTAACTGTCCTCGTCTCTTCTTCTACCTCTTTTGGGGGAGAAGGGAGGTAGGGGGTTGAAGGGGGCACAGGGGGAAGCCCCCTCTGTGGGGGGTCTGGTTTCTGGTTGAGTTCATTTGCTGTATATTCCTGTATATATTGTAAAATACCTGTATTTGTTGTGTTACATAGAATCTGTTTCCTTGTACAATATACTCTCATTTCTCCGACTGGGTTTAGCCGTGGTTTCTTTCTCAGTGGGGGAGGGAAAGCAAAGCCTTTCCTTTCGAACCAACCAACACACTGCTTTAATCATCTAATTGACACAAATTTTCACTCCATTCATCACAGAAAGGTTGGATCATAGCAGCCCTTCACCATTAACCAGTTTGCAGTTTCCAAGGTGTAATGGTTTAGCACAAGGGCTAACCTGCCTGCTGCTCCAACACACAAGTGAGGGGAAGAGTAACAGACACAGCTCAGGGCTGAGATCAGGACAGAAGAGTTTAATGTATCACAAGATATCCTAAGCAAAATTCATAACTACCTCAGCTAATAATCTAATTAATCTAATAATGCAATGCAGGAGTACCTTAGTTTAGCCTATTTGCAGAAGCAGTGCAGTGAAACACACAGGGGGAAAACAGCATAAACCAGAAAACCAAACCCAGCTGCTACCCAAGTGCCTCTCTTTCCACCACCATGCCTGCAGAAAAGAGCAAACAGCCAATAACCCAGAGCCCAGAAGCAGCAGCTGGAACAGGAAGCCTCCCATGTTGCAATCCGAACTTCAAGCCCCGTAACACTTTGTTGCAGTCAGCACTTTCATTTTGAAGCTGGCAGGGCTGCAGCCTGGTGTGAGTAACAGCAGCAGGTTCAACTCAGTCCATGACACTCAGCAATGTCTAAAGCCAGTTGGATGCTTTCAGCTCTGCACACTGACTCCATTCACCTTCTCCCTCAGCAGCTTTGGTGACTCCACGCAGCAGCCTTCCACCTTCAGTGCTTTCCCATGCTGCAGCAGGACCATCGGTGACCAGGGCAGATGTGTTTTCACTACCTGGCAGTTGGTTGTGTGGGAGAGCCTCCTCAGCACTTGTCATCTCCATCTCCCCTGGTGATATCCCAAAATCTCTGCCTTCTGGCCAGTTTGTGATGGCTTCTAAGCTTCCTGGGCAGCCAGGGCTCCCTGCCCGAGCCTGTGGTGTTATCAGTGCAGTCCAGGTGGCACTGGCTGCACGATGGCTTTGAACATCCGGCCCAGCACCGCCAGCTGGGCTGTCAGGAGGAGCTGTGTTTCAGCACTAACCACTTCTGAGGCAGCTCCAATTCTTTCATGTCCTGCCAGTAGCTCGTTTTCAGTTGGAGTGGAGTTGGCCTCAGCTCCTTTGTAGCCTTGACTCCAAAACCCTGGGGGTCAGCCTCAGGTCTCCCTGGTAGCTCTCTGCTGGGGGCTCCAGGTAGGACCATTCTTCCTGGCTGCAGTGTAGGGCACATTTGTAACCTCTTGTCCTTTCTGGACTGGCCTAAGGGCTCCTGCATGAGCCATGTCCTGTTTCATTGGCTCAAAGGACTGTCACATTGAAAACCATTTTTCTTCTGAGCAACTTGGTAGAGAGGGCTCAGAGTCAGGCTGTGGTCTGGGACATGCATCCTCCAGACACCCACAACACCCAAGAAAACCTTGGGTTTGCTTGTTATTGGTGGGTGGAGACACAGCTGCAATGTTTCTGATGCCATCCAGTGGAATCTGGCGGTGCCCATCCTGCCAAAGTATCCCTGGGAACAGGATCTGCTGTGCAGGTGCCTTGGGTTTGCTTGGTCTGATGGCAAATTCAGCCTTCAGAAGGGTCTGGATTCTTTTATTCTCTGCCTCAATAACCTCTTCTTCTATGTTGCTCCACCCAGTGATGTCATCAACGTACTGCAGGTGCTCCAGAGCTCCACCCTGCTCCAGTACAGTCTGGATCAGCCCATGGCAAGTGGTGGGGCTGTGTCTCCAACCTTGGGGCAATCGATTCCAGGGGTACTGGACACCCCTCCAAGTGGAAGCAAACTGTGGCCTGCACTCTGCTGCCACAGGGATTGGGACACACACATTGGTGGTATCAGTTGTTGCACATCACTTTGCTGCCCCTATGGAATGTGATGGTGTTGGAGTACCCTCTGCACTGGGGTCTGCCAGAGCTTTAGACTGCCATGAGGCTGCTGTGCCTGGCCACTGGAGCCACACAGCCCAGAAAACTCCTCTGTCCCTTCTCTCTGCCCAGCTGGAGACAGGACCCTTTACTTCTGGTCAGCATAGGCAGGGTTTGGGTTTTGTAACTGCAGAGCAGAATTCCCTTCCTCCAGGTGGAAAGTAGGAGCAGCCCTTCTGCTCCACCCAACAGACCCTTCAGCAGCACTTTTCCTGGGTCCATGTCCTCTGGCTGTTGGTTTTTCTTGCACTTCCTATCCCCAAGGTTCCAGTCCCCAGGTAGGTTCGCTGTGCCACCTCCTCATGTCCTCCATGGTCACACAGGGTGGCATGTGGTGTGTGCCAGCAGTGCCCTTTCCCTTGAGCAGAAAAAGCCTGACCCTTAACTGCAGAGACACAGCTCAGTGTGAGAGAGGAAGGTATCCTCTTGGAAATGCTGGGACAAGGGCTGGGACACAGGCTTGTGGGGAGGAGGTGAGATTCCCTTGCAGTCCTGGAGGGAACTCCAGAACACCAATCAGCTCACAGCACAGTGTTGATAGGCTCAATAATTCATCCCTGAGCCACTCAGCTCTGACAAAGAGCTCCCAGAGCAGGAGCTGTCACAGTGACCATCTGCCAGGTGACTGCCTGCTCTTGGGCAGCTTCCAAAGCAAACTCTCAAGTCTGTTGCCTTAGGCCTTTGCACAGCTGCCCCACAGCAGAGCTCTTGTTTAGTGTTAGTGTCCTGTAAAGAGAGACCAATGGCCCTTCAAAATGCCACAGGAGGTCAGTGCTGAAGGGGCTCTTTGTGCCACAGGCCCTGGGCACTCACAGCTGATCAGAGGTGCTGCAGGAACAAACATCCTTCCTCTTGCCAGGGCAGCTCTGTCCCCACAATTAGCTCCAAGTAGCTGCCTGGGCACAAGAGCCCTCTTCATTGTGACCCATTGTGGATGGCCACATCCTGCTCAGGGATAGTGCTGGCCTGGGCCAAGGATAAGGGCATTGAAAGGACACTCAAGGACACACAAGGGCCTTGGGCGAGCTGTGGTCAAGTTCCAGCCAGGGACAGGGCTGGAGCCAGAGTCTTGTTGGGGCCAGGGTCACTGGGACCTACCGTCCAGGGGCAGCTCTGGGGAGTGGGACCCAGGTTGTCTGGGAGGGCTCAGTGGCCCTAGGCATTGTCAGGGTGAGGGCCAGGGCAGAGGATATTCCCCTCTGGTCTCTGCTCTGGGGAAGCTGTGGCTGCAGACTGGACCAGTTTGGGTCCTGGAGTGCAAGGGCAATGGGGCGGGCTGGAGCTGAGCACTGCAACCACCCCAGCACTTCCCCTAAACGAGCTCTCATCTCCCAGTGGTCAGCACCCCCCAGTGCTCCCCAGCAGTGCTTCCAGTCACTGAAGATCTCAGTGTCGTGGCTTTAAGGCACTGGGGTGTCTTAAACCATACCTTACAGGCCTCCTAGATAGGTCCCAGAGGGGGACCAAAAAGTGCAGTCTCCTGTTATTTCATTCCCATAAGCCCTGCATTTCTAGAAAAACTGCCATTTCTGTTTGGGCTTCCATTTTTTGTACCTCTCTGCTCCCAGGGGGACAGGTGGAGCTTTATCTTGGGCTTGTGCAGGGCACTCAGGCTTGTTCAGCCTTGGCCATGCTGCCACTTGGGGCCTGGAGTGGCCTGGCTTGCCCTGGAGCTGGCAAGCAGAATTTCTCTGGTGGGGGGAGGAGGGTGCATGTGAGGCCTGGGTGTTTGGCCTGGTTTGGAGGAAGGTGGTGTGAAGCTTTGGCTTAAGGAGGTTCTTGGAGAGCCATGGCCGAGGTGGATGATGGATTTTGTGCTGCTGTATGCAGTTGTGATCGATACTTCCACTGCCACTTCTTTCTTTCATAGCCAGCATGGAGCATTGTCCTTTACTCCTCTGGGAAGGGCTGAAGAGCAGCTGTCTCGCTCCTCAAACCAAGACACTCAGCCACTTTGCTGTCCCTATTGCCCAGGCCACCAGTTGTCCTCCCATCTCCCAGTGTTCTCAAGAAGAGGAGTCAGTCTCAGCCCCAAATGTACCCAGGGGGCTGGAGAGGTGTCAGGGATGGCTCTTAGTGACCCTGGGTTTGAGTTTGGTGTCATCTCTGGAGCGTTACTGGGCTGAAAGACTGAGCTGGGAGGTGAGGGAGACTGGAAGGTGGCAGTGCTGGGAAAGGAGAGGCACTGGGGAGGGTCTGGCTTTTGGAGTCTTCATGTTGAAGCAGTGAGTGGTCACTGCTGTCAGCAGTACTCTCTCCACCCCACCCCCCAGTGCCCCTGGATGCCTGGGCTGTTAGATTTGCAGCTGCCCCATGCAGGAAGCTGGAGAGATGCCGAGGAAGGTGGATGGATCCGTGCCAGAGGTGAGGGTGACTCCGTGCCAGGGCTGGGCTTGTTGCCAGGGCTGGTGCCACTGCCAAGCCTGCCTTTGCCCTGAGGGCTCTTAGGAGGAACAAGGAGGAGTCCTGGGAGGGATAAATCTGCCCCTCACCTTCCCCAGCTTCACCCAGGACTCACCACACCGCAGAGGAAAATGAAGGTGGCAGTGGTCAGCGTGGCTCTGCTCTTCACCATCCTGCTATGCACCCCAGCAGATGCCAAGGTAAGACTCCAGTGCCACAGGGAGGGGCTCATGGGGAGGGGCTGGGGATGGGTCGTGGCTGCATGAGATGTGGAATGAAATGGTAGTGGTGAGGATGAAACCCCTTGACTTGGCCTCTCCCTTTCCCAAGCAAGAGGCTCCTCCAGGCTCCCCTGCCTCTCCTGGCAATGCAGCTCTCTCCCTCCCACAGCTCCATCTCTTCCCTCCACTTTCCCCACAAAGCAGCTTCTTGTGCCCAAGGCCTGAGTCCCTCAGTGAATGCCTGGAGCTCTTCCCTCCCTGGGAAGGTCCAACACCAAAGCTGGGAAGGCTCCCACCACTTTCTTCTCTTGGTGACCCCACATCCCTCCCTTCTGCAACTCCCCATCCCATGCTTTTGCTCCCCTCAAACATCTTCTGCCTGGGATCTCCTCCATGTCCCATCTAATGTCCCCAGATGCCCTCCCTTTGATCTCTCCCAACGCCTTTCTTTCCATCTTGTCCCTCAGCCCTTTGCCTTTCATCCTCTCCATTGCAGTAGTCACCCCAAATTCTCTTCCTGCCATACCCATTCCCAAACACTCTCCCAGTCCCCTTGCTTTTGTCCTCTGCAGTCCTCTTTCTTCTGCCCCCACCAACCAGCTCTCTTGATGTCCCCATGCCACCTCATCTTGAATTCTTTACCTGTCAATTGCATCCCACACTGTCCTGCCCCTTCAACACTCCAGCCCAGACCATTGGGGTCCATTAATTCACCCCAGTGCTCTGTTGTTGGAACCCTTCTTTCCTTAGCCTCATCCTCTTTGGAGACCCTGAATTCCCTACACTGTCCTTGTCTCCATCCCCAGCCCTGGCCCCTGCAGGGAGAGGCATCCCAGGGGAACTTGGAGGAATCAGGCTAAGGGGAGCAGAAGGCATTTTCCCCTTCAGACCAGAGGGAAGCCTTTGGCTTGCTGGGACTGAGGACAGCTGTGCCCTACTCAAGGCCCCACTGAGGTTCCTTCCAGGTCACCTCTTTGCTCTTCCTCCCTAGGCACTGCTGGAAGACATTGAGGAAAATGCTCAACTGGATGTAAGTAGTGAGGTGGACTTGGAGGGCATCCAGTCTGGGGAACTGGAGGGCATTTTGGCCCTCCCATCTCTTGCTGGGACTGGAGGTATCCCAGTGACCAGTGAGGTCTCATGGTCTCTCTGCAGGTGAATCTAGCCAACCCTGAGCCACTGAAGAGTGTCAAGGTGGGTACCACGAGTTCTGCTGGGCCCACACCCTCCCTTCCCATGGCCACAACACTCCAGAGCATCCCAGGGTGCTCCAGCACACCCCAGTGCATCCCACTGCAACTTCAGAGAATACCTCAGCACCCCAATGCTTTCCAAGGGAGGACCTCTCCCCCAGAGCCCCCTTTGCATCCCCATCCATCCCAGTACAACCCAGTGCACCCCAGGATGCCCCAGTACACAACCACACAGCCAGGTGGGCCCCTTCCCAGGACCCTCACTGCCTTCTGTGCACCACCATCCAAGCTCATCTGCTCCAGAAGCAACTTCCCCAAGGACTCCATTGCTTCCCCCCATCCTCCCAGCACACCCCAGTGCACCCAGACTTGTCCCTAACCTCCCTTTCTCCCCAGCTGCCTGCGGTCGATGCCCTGCTGAAGCGTGTGCGCCAGAAGCGCCTGGCTGTAGCTGCTAAAGCTGCTGTCTAGGTGAGCAGCACCAGGGCATTCCTAACCCCACAAAGCATCCTGGGCCCTGGGGCAGCCCTGAGCCCTCTGGGGTGGGCAGACCTTAGGTGTGAGAAAAGGAACAGAGGTCACTGTCCCTGATCCGTGCCCCAGGGTACACAGCACAGAGCTGGCTCTGTGCCTTTGCTTCAACTCAGTAGGGCTCTGCAGACCCAGAGGGTCACTGTGCAGGCCAGGCAGAGGCTTTGGTGCCACACAGACCCCCACAGGCACAGTAAGAGCTGGGCAGGGCTCTGGGAGATTTAGGGACATCCCAGGGTAACGACACACTGGGCAAGGGGCTCTGGTGACATCTGGATCTCAGGAGAGCCAAATCCTGTCCAAGGCATATTGAGAGCTCCAATTCCCTTCTCTTTCCCCAGGTCTCTGCAAAGAGACATGGTGGGGACAAGGTTCCTCTTATGTCCTAGCTGACCCTGGGAGTCTCTCTCTTTCAGGACTGGAACTGCTGGTGACACCTCTGTCCTCTCCCCCTTCAGAGGAAAGAGGAGATGATCATCCCTGGATGTCCCCACCTGATCTCCTGGGAGCCCTGGGCCGTGTCCCTCTCATGATCAATAAACCCCCTCAGCAAAGCTACACTCTGTGTGTCCAGGTCCATGTTGCCCCTCCTCTGCCATTGCCCCAACACCTGCATCCTCTGGCAGCACCATGGTGAGGAGCAGACTGGCAGAGGGCAGGTCTGGGAGCCTGGATGCCTGGGAGCCTCTGTCCAGAGAAGGTTCCCCTGGAGCATCCTGTCATGAGGCTGGGAGATGCAGGCAGCCACAATGCCAGGCCTTGGGCACGTGGTGTTTGGGAGGGGTGAAACGCTCTGGAGTTTTGGGGTGAGGGCAGGTGAGGAGCACGGAGAGGCAGCTGGGACCCCTGGGTCCTCTGCCCCACTCTGGCAGGGGTGGTGGTTCCCTGTCCCATGGGCTCAGCACTTCTGGGCTCACAGGAGATTTCAGAGCCCCATGCAGGGCTCAGGGGCCTTCCTGGCCCTCAGCCCACACTCTTCTCTGGGGCACCCCAACGCAGACCAGGAGGGCAGGCCATGGGCACAAGACACTGGTTGGATGCTCCTCTGTCCCCTGCCCTGTGTGGCCCAGCTTTGGGGACTTTGTGTCCATTCTCTGGGCTGTGCTTTGGTCTCTCCAGGCATGCACTGAGTTACCAGCGACTGTCACGGCGGCAATGTTTCCCTCACCGCATGGCATGTGGTGATCCCAAGGGTCTTTTCCAGCCTCAATGGTTCCATGATTGCATCATTTCATCTCTTCAGTGGGGTTGACTTCAGGGGAGTATTTCCCTGGATGCAGAGGGAGACCTTAGCATCCCCAGAGCAGCCAAATGCAAAAGGAACGGTGGGCAGCAGCTTCCTGTGGCTTATCCCTGGGCTGCGGGGCAGGGACTGGAGCTGTCATCTGGGGGACCAACAGGAAAAGGGGAAACCACAACTGGGGCCTAACAGTACTTGAAGGGCTGATCAGAAAGCTGTGGGCCTGGTGTGACAAGGCAGGGGCTGATGGTTTGAACTGAGGGAGATTCAGACTGGAGAGAAGGAAGAAATGTTTGACACTGAGGGAGGTGAGAGCCTGGCCCAGGTTGCCCAGGGAGGTGGGAGATGCCCAATCCTGGAACCATTCCAGATGAGATTGGAGGGGGGCTTTGAGCAGCCTGCTCTAGTTGCAGATGTTCCTGATCATTGCAAGCAGGTTGGTCTCTGTGGTCTTTAAAGGTCTCTTCCAACCCAAATCATTGTATGATTCTGTGATTCTTTGGGATTCTTGAGGAGAAAGCATGGAGAGGTGTCCTGGCTTGAGCCGGAATAGAACCAACTCTGTTCAGGGATCTGACTGCTCAGCTCAGTCTCTGCTCAGTGCCAGCACTTTCTGAAGTTCAGAGCAGGTTTGCACAGACAGTGGCTGCCTCTGGCAGTGAGAATGCTGATGTTCAGAGTTACTGCCAAGGACTGGTGTGCAGGCCGAGGTCACTGCTCAATCTTGTGTCCCAGCTTGGGGATGCAGAGTAAAAGGCTGCACTTGCAGGGAGGAATGGACAGGAGAGGTGACCCTGAACTGATCAACAAGGGATTCCACTCCATCTACATCACGCTCAGTGTAAAGCTGAGGCATCAGTCTCAAGCTGTGCCAGGGGAGGTTTAGACCTCCGAGCGAGTCATTCGTCATTGGAATGTGCTGCCCAGGGAGGTGGTGGAGTCGCCGTCCCTGGAGGTGTTCAAGGGGAGATTGGACGTGGCACTTGGTGCCATGGTCTAGTCGTGAGGTCTGTTGGGACAGGTTGGACTTGATGATCCTTGGGGTCTCTTCCAACCTTAGTTATACTGTGATACTGTGATACTGTCATCACCAGTGTGAAGCCTCTTCCTCAGTGGCCAACATCCGAGGGGGACTCTCTTCTGCCTTCTGTCACAATCCATGAGTTCCTATTACAGTCTGAAGGGGGAACTTCAGTCTAGTCCCTGACTGCAAGGAGTGAAAGTAAAACAACTTACTGGTACCCACTGGACACAAAAGAAAATAATGCTAAGGTGTATAGAAGTGATTGGCTTGCTAGTGGGGATAGAGAGCAGTGTCACAGCAGATTGGTCACAGACTCCAATATGATAATTGAAGAGGCTCATTAAAGCATCTGAGGGCCCTTGTACATGCCCCAAATAGCTGCTGTAACCCAGTGTTTCTTTGGTCTCAGCCATTGAAGCTCTGCCTGGAGAGATGAAGAGTTGTGTGAAAGAGCTGAAGGAGGAATTTAAAAGCTCCATATCCAAACTGGCAAAGTGGGATGAGATGACTCCTTCCTTCTCTGAACAGACAAAAGTTTCAGCTGTCAGGAGCAGACATCCTGCTAGGAGGCCAGTTCAAACTAGGCAAATCTTAACTAGACAGCAGCAATCATGTGGGAGGCTTTGGATAACCCTGCATGACCAATTTAGTGAGAACATGACTAAGAGGGATGGATAGTCCACTGCTGTCCTTTTCAAGAGTGTGGGAGCTGCAGAGTGGCAGAGGCAGAGGTAGCTACCAGAAGGGTAGCTGCCATTACCTCGGTTTCCCAGAACAACTCTAATTGCTCCAGCAATGGCTCTAACACTAATCACTGTGCCAACTGTACGTGCAATGCTCACAATTAGGGGTGTCCTGCCTCCTGCCAGGGGGACAAAAGGGATGATGAAGATAAGAGAATTGCTCAGGAGGTATTCATTCAGTGGCCTGGCACTTCAAAATTTCTAAAGTACAAGGCCTTGGTTGACACAGGAGCTCAGTGCACCAGAGTATCATCAAATTATCAAGGGTCAGAGTCTATAACAATTTAAAGAATCACTGGTGGGTCTCAAGATCTGACTATGTTATAGGTTTAAATAAGTTTAACTGGGAAAGAGTGGAAGAAACACTGTTGGAACAGGACCAGATGCACCTTGTATTTTGAGAATTAATTTCCTGAGAGAAGGGTGTTTCAAAAACCCTAAGAGTTACAAATGGGCTTCTGGAATAGCAACTGTAGAAATTGATGGAGGAAAACTGAGGTCTATTAGGCCTGAACTCTCAGATGAATAATCAGTTGTAGGAGAACACGAGACAGAGGGTGTGAAACTGCCAGTTGCTTCTCAAACTGTGCATCACAGGCAATACAGAACCAACCATGATTGGCTGGTACCCATTCAAAACTTGAATGGGCACCACTGGAAAACTGGAAAGTCAGAGGGTCATCAGCAAAACTCATTCACCTTTCAACAGTCCAATTTGGCCTGTGCAAAAACCAAATGGAGAATGGTGTCTGACAGTTGAGTTCCTGAATGAAGTAACTCCACCCATGAGTGCAGCTGTGCCAGACATGTTGGAACTCCAGTATGAGCTGGAATCCAAACAGGCCAAATGGTTCTGCCACCATAGACATTGCTAATGCTTTCTTCTCTATTCCCATAGCAGAGGAATGCAAGCTTCAGTCTGCTTTCACCTGGGAAGGAATCCAGTACACATTCAATCATTTGCCGCAGGGGTGGAAACAAGTTCAACAATTTGCCATGCAGTGATCCATGGTGCTCTGGAGAAAGGTGGTGCTCCAGAACACATCCAGTTCATTGATGACATCATCATCTGGGGTAAAACTGCTGAAGAAATCTTCGAGAGAGGTAACAAAATCATTGACATTCTCTTGAGAGCTGTTTGGCCATTGAGTGAGACAAGGTGAAAGGAGCTGCCAGAGAGATTCAGTCTCTGGGAGTGCGATGGCAGGATGGACGCCTGTAGTGGTTTGAGCTTTAGCTGGGAGTTAAAAGCCCAGATAGGGAAAAGGCTAAGAATCTCTCCCCCACTTCCCCTCCTCCCCCCAAAACAGACAGGCGGGACAAAAAAGGGTAAGGAGCAAATCCACTAAACAATAATCTGGAGTCAGCCTGGAAGTAGAGAGGTGAAGAACTTTTCTTTAAACTATATATATATATATATATATATATATATATATATATATATATAAAACAATAACAGGAAAGGTTCACAAGGGGCAAGGAACAAGGATGGATGGGAAGGGGACAAGAAAGAATAATACAAAACCAGTCTTTCTCTGAGGAGGTGCGGAGGCAGCAGGGAGAAGGATCAGGTCCGGCCACGTGGCTGAGGAGCAGGAGGGCAGATGCAGCAGCTTTCATCCAGCAGAGGCAGGAGCCAAAAGGAGAGCCAACAGCTATGACGTCCTGCTTTTTATACCCTAGCTGGGCAGGGAGGGGGGAGTGGAACAGACTCAGCTTCCTAGGGGAAAACGCTCTGCAGGGAGGGTGAAGTACCTGCAAGCCCTCCACCCAGCTTTGCTCTGCTAGCAGGTTGTGGGTAGCTTCCAGGCTTGTGCCTGGCTTCTGGGTTTGGTGCCTCCGGCGCAACCTCATCCGCCTTTATAACAAATACAGCCATAGCTGTCGGCACCTGTGCTACGTGTGATTTATTAGTTCCTCATCAAAAAGAACTCACCAAAACAGATGGCCAAGGGTTTATCTCTACACCGACTCATGGATGGTAGCCAATGCTCTGTGGGGTTGGCTAAAGGACCAGAAATAGAATGGTTGGCAGAGAAAAGGAAACCTATTTGGGCAGCTGACCTGTGGCAAGATATTGCTGATCGAATCCAGAGAATTCCGGTGAAGGTGAGACACATTGATGCTCGCATCCCTAAGAGCAAAGCTACTGAGGAACAGCAACACAACCATCAGGCAGATCTAGCTGCAAGAGTTTCTCAAGTAGACACAGACTCTGATCTTGATCTTGACTGGAAACACCGAGGTGAGACGTTCTTAGCTCGGTGGGCTCACAATTCGTCAGGACATCAAGGCAGAGATGCAACATACCAGTGGGCTCGTGACAGATCCATAGACATTTCCATGGATGCTATCACACAAGTCATCCATGACTGTGACATTTGTGCTGTTATTAAGCAGGCAAAGTGAATTAAGCCCCTGTGGTATGGTGACAGATGGCTCAAGTCCAAGTATGGTGAGGCCTGGCAGATTGACTACATCACTCTACCACGTTCTCGTTCTGGCAAGCAATACGTGCTGACTAAGGTAGAGCCAAACACTGGATGGTTGGAAACTTATCCAGTTCCACATGCAGCTGCACCTAACACCATTCTGGGTCTGGAGAGACCCTCCCACAGTGACCCCCTTGACATCCCCCAATTGGCTTGGGGAGATCTCTTAGGGGAAGGTCACCTATTCCTGATGGCTGAAACATGGACCCATTCTGAAGGAGAATCCGACCCCTTTAACCCTTCCACTCCCCACACCCAATGAACAGGGTTATTCTTCCCCTGTGTAGACAGCACCCTCTTCATCTTCTTTACCTTCAGGAGCTTTCTGCTGGCCAAGTTCTTAAAGGTTACAAGGTGCCTTGGAGTGCAGCTCCACTTGCCCAGCTGTAAAAGCAAGAGTGAGATGGTTCACCCTCACTTGTGATGTCTCTATCATGATAATAACTTCAGGACTGCAGCCCAGGGACCGGTGCACACAGTAAGAAGGATCCTGGTCCAAGGTGTAAAGTCCCACAGTGATCAGCTCAGAGACACTGAAAGGGGACAGCAAAAATTAAGAGCACAGTGCATGGGGAAAGGGTTGGTGGGGTAGGCTGATCTTCTTGGACTGTGTAAGGATGTTGAAAAAGAAAAAAGTGAGAGGGGGAGAAGAAGATGAATGGGAGTGAGAGAAGACAGGACAGTGATCAGGGTGGCTCAGGGTACCTGTGAAGCAGCCCTGCACGTGATGTGAATTATGGAGAACCTGAGTGCTGTCTGTAGTGCTGACATGACAGTGCAGGGATGAGAGTGCCATAGGCTGGAAGGGACCTCAGGAAGTATGGAGCCCAACCTCCTGCCAAAAGCAGGCTCCTGACATGATTCACTGCTCTGTCCAGATGGGTTTTGGAAACATCCAGGGATGGAGCTGCTGCATACTCTCTGGAAAACACCTTCTAGTGCCTGAGTGTTCTCACATTGCAGAGTTTCTACCCACATCCGGCCTGATGCTCTCATCTCCCATTGCTGCTTCTCTCTGTCTTTTGTACACCTGAAAATGTCTTCTTGGAAACCTTACCATAGGCAATTACACTGCTACAGGTTCCCCACAAGACCTTCTCCAGGCTGAACCAGAGCAGTTTCTTCAACCTGTCCTCATAGAATCATAGAATCAGTCAGGGTTGGAAGGGACAAGGATCATCTAGTTCCAACCCCCCTGCCATGGGCAGGGACACTTCACACTAGATCAGGCTGGCCAGAGCCTCATCCAGCCTGGTCTTAAACACCTCCAGGGATGGGGCCTCAATCACCTCCCTGGACAACCCATTCCAGGGCTTCACCACTCTCATGGGGAAGAACTTCCTCCTCACGTCCAGCCTGAATCTCCCCACCTCCAGCTTCATTCCATTCCCCCTAGTCCTATCACTACTTGAGAGCCTGAAAAGTCCCTCCCCAGCCTTCTTGTAGGCCCCCTTCAGATACTGGAAGGCCACAATTAGGTCACCTCGGAGCCTTCTCTTCTCCAGACTGAACAGCCCCAACTCCTTCAGTCTGTCCTCACAGGAGAGGTGCTCCAGCCCTCTGCTCATCCTCGTGGCCCTTCTCTGGACACCTTCCAGCACCTCCAGATCCCTCTTGCAATAGGGGCTCCAGAACTGGACACAGTGCTCCAGGTGGGGTCTCACCAGAGCTGAGCAGAGGGGGAGAATCACTTCCCTTGCCCTGCTGGCCACACTTCTCTTGATGCAGCCAAGGATCTGATTGGCTTTCCGGGCTGCAAATGCACACTGAGAGCTCCTGTTGAGTTTCTCGTCCCCCAGCATCCCCAAGTCTCTCTCCTCAGGGCTGCTTTCCAGCCAGTCACTGCCCAGCCTGGATTTGTGCCTGGGATTGCCTCGACCCAGCTGCAGAACCTTGCACTTGGTCTTGTTGAACCTCATGAGGCTGGCTTGTGCCCACCTCTCCAGCCTGTCAAGGTCCCTCTGGATGGCATCCCTTCCCTCCAGCCTGTCTGCTGCACCACACAGCTTGGTGTCATCAGGAAACTTGCTGAGGGTGCACTCAATGCCGCTGTCCATGGCACCCACAAAGATGTTGAACAAGCCTGGTCCCAGGACTGATCCCTGAGGGACTCCGCTTGTCCCTGGCCTCCACTGGGACATGGACCCATTGACAGCCACCCTTTGGGTGTGGCCGTCAAGCCAGTTCTTTACCCATCTAGTGGTCTGCCCATCAAACCCATGTGTCACCAGCTTGGAGACCTAGATGTGGTGCGGGACAGTGTCGAAGGCTGTGCTCAGGTCCAGGGAAACGACATCAGTTGCTGCCCCTCAGCTATTAAGGTTGTGACCTGCTCATAGAAGGCCACCAGGTTTGTCAGGCAGGATTTGCCCTTGCTGAAGCCATGCTGGCTGTTCCCCATCACCTCTTCACTATTCTTCTGAGTCAGTAGCACCTCCAGGAGGATCTGCTCCATGATCTTTCCGGGCACAGAGGTGAGACTGCCTGGCCTGGAGTTCCCTGGTTCCTCCTTCTTACCCTTTTTGAAAATGGGGGCAATGTTTCCCCTTTTCCAGTCTGTGAGGACTTCCCCAGACTACCATGACCTTTGGAATAGACTAGAGAGGGGTTTAGCAACCTCATCTGCCAGTTCTCTCAGTACCTGTGGGAGGCTGATCCAGCCCTTGGCCCTTGGCTTTCTCTTCCATGGAACAGGCAGGGAGGATGGAGAGATGTCAGTGAGGGGGGTGAGAGATTGAGGTGAACTTGGAGAGAGGACTGGGTGTCTTCAAAGGAAGAGCTGCAGCTATGGGACACCATAGTGCAGGCTGTGGTGGGGACCACTGAGGGCTGAAGCAAAGCCTAAAGCCCTCATCAGAGATGACCTCTTCATCACCATGGCTGTGGCCATTGTCTCTGCAACCAGAAGGTAGCTGAACTTCATTCACAAAGACCTCATTGTCTCCTTGTCCCAGCCAGCAGTGTCACACCATAGACCTGCTCCAGGCGGGAGTCGTCTCTTTGCGCCGCTGGGGCTCGTGATCGCTACATCACCCCCGGCTGATTTAAACGCGGTTTGCAGCCGCGCGCGAGGCTCCGTCCGTCGGGCAGCCCGTATTGTCACGGTTTCGCTAGGGTTTTGTTTTGGGGTTGTTTTTTTTTCCCCTTTCTTTTCCTAGTGGGTGCTGTGGTAAGGGACAATCATGGTTGTAACTCGTAGCAAAAACTCCCTAAAAAAGTCAGTGTCGACCCAGACTGAGGAAGAACATAAGCAGGTAGCTGTCCAGGTATCTGGCTGCAGAGAGTGCTGGAGCCTGGCTCTTGAGATGCAGAGTAGTAGGGGTAACTCTTGCATAAGGTGTGAGCAGATTGACTACCTACTTAATCTGGTGGCCAGACTAAAGGATGAGGTTGCTAGTCTTAAAAGTGTAAGGAAATGTAGGGAAGAGTTGAACCGGAAGAGGAAAGAGATAAACCAGAGGGGGAAAGATATGAACAAGAGTAAGCAGGCTCTGCAGGCTCCCACAGCAGAGGCTGGTTACCCAAAAAGCAGAGGGGAATGGACACAGGTTCCTCTCAAAAGACACAAGGTTAAGCCTCCTTGCCTTCCCACACCTTCCCCACTGCTCTTGACAAACAGGTATGGGGCACTGGAGATCGAGGGTGAGGTGGTCCTGTTGCCATCTGGGGTTCTCCCTGAGGCTAAAGAGCCTAAGGGTAAACAACCTAAGGTTAAACAGCCTAAGGCAAAGCAGCCTAAGGTTAAACAACCCTCCCCTGGCATCAGGACCTGCTCCCTCAAAAAAAAGAGGAGGGTAATTGTTATTGGCGATTCACTTCTGAGGGGAATGGAGGGCCCCATTTGTCGGCCAGACCCATCTCATAGGGAACTCTGTTGTCTCCCTGGAGCCCAAATTAATGATGTTACCAGAAGGCTGCCCGGGCTGGTACAGCCTTCTGACTATTATCCTTTGCTACTTATGCAGATAGGGAATGATGATGTTGTAATCAGAACTCCCAGGGCTATCAAGAATGATTTCAGGGCCCTGGGAGATCTGGTTGAGGGGTCAGGTGCTCAAATAATTTTTTCCTCAATACCCTTAGTTGCAGGAGGGAATACCACAAGGAACAGGACAGCAGCCATAATCAACAAGTGGCTTAGAGGCTGGTGCAGACAAAAGAATTTTGGGTTTTTTGATCTTGGTAAACTTTCTACTGCACCAGGCCACCTGGCAACAGATGGAGTACATCTGTCCCAAAGAAGGGGAAAGATCACAGTATATGAGAATGGCCTGTCCCCCAAAGGTAAAAAGATTCTGGGGAGGGAACTGGCAGCTCTCATTGACAGGGCTTTAAACTAGTTTCAAAGGGGGGAGGGGCTGAAACTAGACCCCTCAGGCAAGAGTCTGGGGGCAGTAAGCTAGGGTCAGAGGCCAAACCAGCAGCCCAGCTGAGGTGCATGTACACTAATGCACGAAGCATGGGAAACAAACAAGAGGAGCTGGAAGCCTTGTTACAGCAGGAAAGTTATGACGTAGTTGCCATCACAGAGACGTGGTGGGATAGCTCACATGACTGGAGTGCTGCAATTGATGGCTACAGGCTCTTCAGGAGAGATAGACAAGGAAGAAGGGGTGGAGGGGTGGCCCTGCACATCAGGGAGGCACTAGATGCCATTGAACTAGAGATTAGGGACGATCAGGTTGAATGCTTGTGGGCAAGAATTAGAGGGAAGACCGGCAGGGCAGACATCCTGGTTGGAGTATGTTATAGACCACCCAACCAGGAGGATGATGTCGACAAAGCATTCTATAGACAGCTTAAGGCTGTCTCAAGATCTCCTGACCTTGTCCTTATGGGCGACTTCAACCTGCCTGACATCTGCTGGGATCTCAACACAGCAGAGAGGAGGCAGTCTAGGAGGTTCTTAGACTGCATGGAGGACAGCTTCTTATCCCAGGTGCTGCGTGAGCCTACCAGGGGCAAGGCTATGCTTGACCTCCTCTTCACCAACAGGGAAGGGCTGGTGGGTGATGTGGTGGTCGGAGGCTGTTTAGGGGCCAGCGGCCATGAGATAATTGAATTTTCGGTATTTGGTCAAACTAAGAGGGGCAGCAAGAAGACCTCCACTCTGGACTGCCGGAGGGCGGACTTCAGGTTGCTCAAGGAAATAATTCAGAGGGTTCCTTGGGAGAAAGCCCTTAAAAATAAAGGGGTCCAGGAGGGCTGGACCTACTTCAAGAAAGAACTGATGAAGGCTCAGGAGCAGGCTGTGCCAGTGTAATGGGTTGGGGCAGATCCCCTCCCCACCACAGGCAGAAATAACGACTCAGACAAACGGATTGCAAAAGTGATGAAAGTTTAAATAGAAAGCGGTGAATGTTACAGAAAACCCAAAGCGCAGTGACAAAGAAAGATCCCATCCCCACCTGAGGGTGCATCCAAAACCCCCAGGGCTCCTTCTTCCCCCTCCCTCTGCTGGGCTAGTCTCAGCTGGCCAGGCCTGAGACTGCCCATCCCCCTGTGGCCTTGGGCCCAGTCAGGCCCATGGCCGGGAGATCTCTCCCCCAGTTACCAAGTCTCGGAGAGGGAAGGAAAGAGGAAGTGCCAGACCCCACCGCAAAATTTATAGTGGTGCAAGGGATTATGGTAGAAATACCTAACTTCCTGAGTCCACCCACTGGGATGGACTGCTGGACACAGGAAACACCCCTGTAACAGAGGGCACCCAGCCCAAACTACGACAGGAGCCACCCCTTATTTCATACCATAATCTCTGCACCCAAACACATCATCAGATCAGAAAACTTCTGATGACATGTCCGGCGGAGTCCATATCTTCATCTGGGCGTCCACTCAACCAGTCTCTCATTCAGGCTCAAGCATCAGTCCATTCCAGTTGTTGTTCCTCATGTGATGGAACCTCCCAGCGACGCAGTCCTTCTCCTGCAGCGTGAATTCCTTGTGGACTCTTTGGGACATCCTGGTCACCTGGAAATACCTCACAACTTCTCAGCCAAGCCTTTACTCTCCTATTCAGCGGCAAATTCTCCACCCCTGGGGCAGGCCAGTCGGAACAATCTAGCTCCACGACTGCCTTTTTCAATCCATCCAGGGTGCCGCAGCCAACCGCTTTCACGCGGACCAAAGCTACACGGATGCATGTCAGAGGCACTCCGCACCCCGCACTGGGCGCTCGCGTACCGAGGCAGGACAGCATCCGGCTGCACAACCTCCACCCCCGGAAGAGGGAGGAGCTGCGCCACAGCCCGCTGAAGAAGCAGGGAGGCGGAGCCAGGTGCTCGGCGCCATTTTCGGAACACGTCCGAAAACACCAGGGAAAGATTTACAGCTGCCGCCGCCGCCTGAACGCAGCCTGGCTCGGGCGGTGCCGCCGCCGCCGCTTGAACGCGGCCCGGCCCGGCCCCCGCCGTCTCTGTCGCCGCGATGCAGAGTCCGAGTCACCTCCAGCAGTCGCTTGCCCGCTCGCCACGGGTGTCCGCCCCCCGCAGCGGCCGCGGGCCGACCACGCTCTGCTTGCCGCTGCCCCTCCTCCGCTCCCTGCCGCTCCGCAGAGAATGAGGAGAAGGCAGGTCTCGCCTTCTTAGGCTACTCGAGCATTCTTAAGCCACCCTGGGCAGAAAGTCACAGAAAGAACCACCCCTCGCTGTTCCCAAGCAACAGGGGGGAATTCCATGCCATCAGCCACGCACCAGGTATCCTTCTGCAGTCCACAGGAGTTCACACAGTCGCCCCGGTAACACAAAACCTGAGCCCCAGCTTCTCAAACCCAAACCGACTCCCAGAACTAAATTTAAACTCTCCATCTTTTGCAATCCGAGCTGCAGTTGGCCCCACGTTGGCGCGCCAAAATTGTAATGGGTTGGGGCAGGTCCCCTCCCCACCACAGGCAGAAATAACGACTCAGGCAAACGGATTGCAAAAGTGATGAAAGTTTAAATAGAAAGCAGTGAATGTTACAGAAAACCCAAAGCGCAGTGACAAAGAAAGATCCCATCCCCACCTGAGGGTGCATCCAAAACCCCCAGGGCTCCTTCTTCCCCCTCCCTCTGCTGGGCTAGTCTCAGCTGGCCAGGCCTGAGACTGCCCATCCCCCTGTGGCCTTGGGCCCAGTCAGGCCCATGGCCGGGAGATCTCTCCCCCAGTTACCAAGTCTCGGAGAGGGAAGGAAAGAGGAAGTGCCAGACCCCACCGCAAAATATATAGTGGTGCAAGGGATTATGGTAGAAATACCTAACTTCCTGAGTCCACCCACTGGGATGGACTGCTGGACACAGGAAACACCCTTGTAACAGAGGGCACCCAGCCCAAACTACGACAGCCAGTGTGCCGGAAGAGGAGCCGCCAGGGCAGGCGGCCAGCCTGGCTGTGTAATGAACTTTTAACAGAACTAAGGGAAAAAAAGAGGGTGTATCATCTTTGGAAGAAAGGGGAGGCAACCCATGGGATGTTTAAAGAGGTTGCTAGGTCATGTAGAAGGAAAATTAGAGAGGCAAAAGCACATTTGGAAATCAAACTGGCCTCTGATGTGAAGGACAACAAAAAGTCCTTCTATAAATATATTAATAGCAAGAGGAAGGGCAGGGACAACCTCCACTCCTTGGTTGACATGGAGGGAACTGTTGTATCACAGGATGAGGAAAAGGCAGAGGTACTTAACACCTTCTTTACCTCAATTTTTACTAGCGGGAAAGAACGTCTACCAGACAGCTGGCCTGCAGAGCTGGCAGAAGGAGCCAGGGAGCTGCATAATTTCCCTGTGTTCCATGAGCAAGTCATAGGAGCTCTCCTTAGCAGCTTAGATCCCCACAAGTCCATGGGACCAGATGGGATCCATCCTAGGGTGCTGAGAGAGCTGGCAGATGAGCTGGCCAAGCCACTCTCCATGATTTTTCATCAGTCCTGGCTCACTGGAGAGGTCCCAGAGGACTGGAAGCTGGCCAGCGTGGTACCCATCCACAAGAAGGGCCGGTTGGATGAGCCAGGGAATTACAGGCCTGTCAGCCTGACCTCAGTGCCAGGAAAGATCATGGAACAGGTCATCCTGAGTGCAATCACACAGCACTTAGAGGATGGCCAAGGGATCAGGCCCAGCCAGCATGGGTTTAGGAAGGGCAGGTCCTGCCTGACCAACCGGATCTCCTTCTATGATCAGGTGACCCGCCTGGTGGATGTGGGGAGGCCTGTGGATGTAGTCTACCTGGACCTCAGCAAGGCCTTTGACACTGTTCCCCATTGCAAACTCCTGGCCAAGATGTCAGCCCATGGCTTGGATGGGAGCACACTGCGATGGGTTAGGAACTGGCTGGAGGGCTGAGCCCAGAGAGTGGTAGTGAATGGTGCCACATCCAGCTGGCAGCCAGTCACTAGTGGTGTGCCCCAGGGATCAGTACTGGGCCCCATGCTCTTTAACATCTTTATTGATGATCTGGAAGAGGACATTGAGTCCATCATCAGTAAATTTGCTGACGACACCAAGCTGGGGGCAGGAGTTGATCTGCTGGAGGGTAGAGAGGCTCTGCAGAGGGACCTCGACAGGCTGGGCAGATGGGCAGAGTCCAACGGCATGAGATTTAACACATCCAAGTGCCGGGTTCTGCACATTGGCCACAACAACCCCATGCAGAGTTACAAGCTGGGGTCAGAGTGGCTGGAGAGCAGACATTGGAATGGGCTGCCTGGGGAGGTGGTGGAGTCGCCATCACTGGAGGTTTTCAGGAGGAGACTTGATGGGGTGCTTGGTGCCGTGGGTTAGTTGTTTGGGTGGTGTTTGATTGGTTGATGGGTTGGACGCGGTGATCTTGAAGGTCTCTTCCAACCTGGTTTATTCTATGTATTCTATGTATTCTATGTATTCTGTTGGCCGCCCTTTTTGGCTCCTGCCTCTGCTGGATGAGAGCTGCTGCATCTGCCCTCCTGCTCCTCAGCCACGTGGCCGGACCTGATCCTTCTCCCTGCTGCCTCCACACCTCCTCAGAGAGAAGACTGGTTTTGTATGATTTTTCTCTTGTCCCCCTCCCATCCATCCTTGTTCCTTGTCCCTTGTGAACCTTTCCTGTTATTGTTATACAGTTTAAAGAAAATTCTTCACCTCTCTACTTCCATGCTGACTCCAGATTATTGTTTTGTGGATCTGCTCCTTACCCCTTCCCTCCCTCCCCCCGCCCCGTTTGGGGAGAGGAGGGGAAGTGGGGGAGAGATTCTCAACCTTTCCCCTATCTGGGCTTTCAACTCTGTGGTCGTTTGAGGCTGTGCCTTTAAGAACAAACACTGCTGGAACACACTGGCTAATGTTTTTGGTACTAGAACCAAAACATTCTGATATTCTAAACGAATTTCATTGGTTGATAAACAAAAATTCAGCTTTAGATTGTGAAGCGGTTGGAAAATTTTTTTCTCAGTTCAGTTCGGTTTGGGAGTTGGGGGAGTTTGGTGTTTCAGCCTGTTCTCCCTGCCTGCTTCTTCTGCGAACTGCTGGACTTGGCCTTCAGATAAGCAAACACTAATCCTGCATGGGCTTTTGAAGCTTGCTAACAACTCTTTTCCTTAGTAACTTGCCTTTCTCTCTCTCTAACCCCTTTTTGGGGAAAAAGGGAGGTAAGGGGGGGAGAGAGGGGGTTCCAAAGAGGGGATCCCTCCCTGAGGGAGGGATTTTTGTTGTGTTATTTGTCTTTGCTGTGTATTTCTGTGTATATATTGTAAATACCTGTATATATTGTGTTATATATAACCTGCTTTCCATATATGCTTGTAAATATATAGCTTTTGCTCTTCGACTGAGTTAGCTGTGGTTTCTTACTCTGTGGAGGAGGGAGAGCTAAGCCCTCTCTCAACCTACCACATTTATTGGCTTCCCAACTCGGGGCTTGGTGACAAATTAGTTTGATTTATTGCTTGCTTAAGTCGAACGAGCAAACATGAAGGTGTTTTGGCTTTTTGAGCGTCTGTTCTTCTCGGTCTTTGGTGTATTGATCTACAAGTATTGCCTGGGTATGATTATCGATAAGATAGGTAAATATATAATGCAAAAATTATATTTGTGGTTTAAGTACAAGATTCGGCTTCTGTATGATCAGTGCCTGGAATTCTTTTATGTTAAAAAGTACAGGAATGTTACATCTAGCACACTCCCTATTGAGATAAAAGAGTTTAAGATTCCGCTCGGTGAAAGGGTAATTTTAAGTGATGGCTGGGATCCAAAGCTGATTTTCTTGATGTGTGTAGTCCTGCTGATGATGATAATTAATGTGTATTTGTTGGTAGCACTGTACCGGGAGAAAAAAGTGTCCAAGGCATGTTTTGTTATAAAACGGAGGGTTAAGAGACGAAAACGCCACCCTAGCTCTGTTTCAGGAACATCCAGTGAGGATGATAATGGAGAATCTGTGTCAGTTAAAGATAAAGCTAAAAAGTCAATCGGCAAGGCAGCTCTGAATAGCAATGGTGATGATTCTGGCAAGCAGCCAGGGGCTACAGTAGCCCCAAACATGGCGGCTCCTGTGTCCCAGGCAGCCACCATTAACGAGGCAAAGTCATTTCCTCCTTCTTCCATGGCAGGAGCGGAAGCGTCCTCCAAAGCAGCTAATCTGTCTCAAAGCTTATCAGCTTCTGATAATAAGGCAGCTGGAAACCCAAACACAGCTCCAGTAAAGCAAGTAGCAGTTTTAACAACAAGGAAGGGTAAGACTAAAGCTGATTCAGGAGCTGACGGGGATGCACAGCAAGGTTCTTCTGCTGGGGAGGAAGAGAAAATCTGTCTTAAAAATATAGCTGAGTTATTGAGATCATCAGAGGATCGAGATGCATCTCTTGGTAGGACAGCAGCTGGTGGTGGTGCCTCTCAGCTTAAAGGGATCCTTGAGAGAGTGACAGAGAGGTTGTTGGGACCACAAGTTGAGGAACAGGAGGCAGAGGAGCAAGAACAAGATGACATAACCGACTGCTCTTCACCACGTGAGGAGCTTAGAAATGTGAGAAAAGACTATCTCAGAGCAGATAAGGAGCCAGTTCTCGCTTGGCTTGGTAGATGCTATGATACAGGTGCTCCAGCTCTAATGGTTGGAGACAAGTCAGCAGCCCAGCTAGGAACTCTCTCAAAGGATAATGGAATAGATAGACATCTAGGCAAGGCTCTCGGTAAGGTTAATCTGTGGATACGCCTTCTAATGGCGGTTCTCATGAGATACCCTTCCCGAGATGATCTTCCATGGAATCCTAAGCCCTGGACTACCATAGATGAGGGAATCAAGCGTCTGAGAGAATTTGCTGTTAGAGAGGTACTCTATGGTGAACATGAATCTCTGAATCCTGATGATGTTCCTGTAGGAAATGGTCTTACTAAAAAGCTCATCAAGCTTGCTCCTTCTAATTATGCAAACATTCTGGCAAGCAGAATTGTAGCAAGAAATTATGGTGGAGCTCCTCTTACGGTTGGCCAATTCACTGATCAATTGAGACAATTGGATGATAGCATGACACGTGTTTCTTTGGTTTCAGCCATTGAAACTCTGTCTGGAAAACTGGAGAATTGCATGAAAGAGCTGAAGGATGAATTTAAAAACACCATCTCCAAATTGGCACAAAGAGATGATTCCAATTCTTCCTCCAGGTGGGTACAGGTTTCATCTGTGAGGAATAGACATCCTCCAAGGAGGTCATTCCAAAACAGATCAAACCAAAACAGACCACCAAGGCAGTCACGTAGGACTATTTGGATTACCCTGCGTGATCAGTTTGGTGAGAACATGAACAGGTGGGATGGTCAACCAACTTCTAATCTTTTCAGGAGACTGAGAGAACTGCAAAGTGGCAGAACCCGAGGTAGCAATACCAGAAGGGTAGCTGTTACTTCTACAGTTCCCCAGGACAACTCTAGTAGCTCCAACAGTGGCTCCAGTTCTAACACTGCACAGTGTGCTCGTTGCACCTGTGGACATGTTCCCCATAACTAGGGGTGCCCTGCCTCCCGCCAGGGCGAGGAGAGGGGTAATACAGATAACAGAATCTATTGGGATGTGTACATCCAGTGGCCTGGCACTTCACACTTTCAGAAGTACAGGGCCTTGGTTGACACAGGAGCTCAGTGCACCATATTGCCATCAAATTATCAGGGATCAGAGTCCATAACTATTCTGGGAGTCACTGGTGGATCTCAAGAGTTAAGTAAAGTGGAGGTTAATATAAGCTTAACTGGTAAACAATGGAAAAAGCATACAGTTGTGACCGGACCTGATGCACCTTGTATTTTGGGAATTGATTTTCTGAGAGAAGGGCGTTTCAAAGACCCTAAAGGTTACAAATGGGCTTTTGGAGTAGCTTCTGTAGAAATTGATGGACAAAAACTGAAGCTGTCTGCTAGACCTGAGCTTTCTGATGAATCTGCAGTTGTGGGACAACACAAGATTCAGGACATTAAGTTGCCGGTTGCTTCTCGGACTGTGCATCACAGACAATACAGAACCAACCGTGACTCTTTGTTGCCCATTCAGAATCTGATTCGTCAGTTGGAGAGTCAGAAAGTCATCAGCAAAACTCATTCACCTTTCAACAGTCCAGTGTGGCCTGTGCGAAAGCCGAATGGAGACTGGCGTCTGACAGTGGACTACCGAGCCCTGAATGAAGTAACTCCGCCTATGAGTGCAGCAGTACCAGACATGATGGAACTCCAGTATGAGCTGGAATCCAAAGAGGCCAAATGGTATGCTACCATAGACATTGCTAATGCCTTCTTCTCTATTCCCATAGCAGAGGAATGCAGGCCTCAGTTTGCTTTCACCTGGAGAGGAATCCAATACACTTTCAACAGACTGCCAATGGGCTGGATCCACAGCTCCAGCATCTGTCATGCAGTAATCCATGATGCTCTGGAGGAAGGTGGTGCTCCAGAACACATCCAGTTCATCGATGATATCATCGTCTGGGGTAAAACTGCTGAGGAAGTCTTCGAGAAAGGTAACAAAATCATGAACATTCCTCTGAATGCAGGTTTTGCCATCAAGAGAGACAAGGTGAAAGGTCCTACCACAGAGATCCAGTTTCTGGGAGTGCAGTGGCAGGATGGACGCCGACACATTCCAGTGGATGTGGTAAATAGAGTCTCTACCATGGCAAATCCCACGAACAAGCAAGAAACTCTACGTTTCTTGGGGATAGTGGGATTTTGGAGACTACACATTCCTGGATACAGTCAGATTGTCAAACCTCTGTATGATGTGACTCGAAAGAGGAACAGTTTCCACTGGGGACCTGAACAACAAGCAGCCTTTGACCAGATAAAGCAAGAAGTAGTCCAAGCAGTGGGTCTGGGACCTGTGCGAGATGGTCCAGACATTAAGAACATTTTGTACACGGCTGCAGGTGACAATGGTCCAACCTGGTGCTTGTGGCAAAAAGCTCCAGGTGAGACACGTGGACGACCTCTTGGTTTCTGGAGTCGAGGTTACAGAGGTTCAGAGGCTAATTACACTCCAACAGAGAAAGAGATTCTAGCTGCCTATGAAGGAGTGAAAGCAGCTTCTGAAGTAATTGGAACTGAGTCACAACTTCTCTTAGCTCCCAGATTGCCAGTTTTGAATTGGATGTTCAAAGGCAAAGGTTCCACACCACATCATGCCACAGATTCCACCTGGTCTAAGTGGATGGCCCTGATAACACAGAGAGCTCGAATGGGAAATCTTGAAAGACCTGGTCTGGTGGAGGTGATCTCAAGTTGGCCTGAAGATACCAACTGCGCTAAACCTCCAGAGGAGAGAGTAACTCGTGCTGAGGAAGCTCCTCCTTACAATGACCTTTCTGATGATGAAAAGAAATATGCTTTGTTCACAGACGGTTCCTGTCGTCTCGTCGGGAACAAGCGAAGGTGGAAGTCTGCTGTGTGGAGTCCAACACGCCAAGTTGCAGAGGCGAAGGATGGAGAAGGAGAATCCAGTCAGTTTGCAGAGGTAAAAGCTGTCCAGCTAGCTCTCGACGTGGCTGAACGTGAGAGATGGCCAAAGCTTTATCTCTACACCGACTCATGGATGGTAGCCAATGCTCTATGGGGTTGGCTAAAGAACTGGAAAAAGAATGGCTGGCAGAGGAAAGGAAAACCCATCTGGGCAGCTGAACTGTGGCAAGACATTGCTGATCGAATCAAGAGAATTCCAGTGAAAGTGAGACACATTGATGCTCACATTCCCAAGAGCAAAGCTACTGAGGAACAGCAGCACAACCATCAGGCAGATCTAGCTGCAAGAGTTTCTCAAGTAGACAAGGACTCTGAACTTGATCTCGACTGGAAACACCGAGGTGAGATATTCTTAGCTCGGTGGGCTCACGATTCGTCAGGACATCAAGGCAGAGATGCAACATACCAATGGGCTCGTGACAGATCCATAGACATTTCCATGGATGCCATCACACAAGTCATCCATGACTGTGACATTTGTGCTGCTATTAAGCAGGCAAAGAGAATTAAGCCCTTGTGGTATGGTGACAGATGGTCCAAATACAGGTATGGTGAAGCTTGGCAGATTGACTACATCACTCTACCACGTTCTCGTTCTGGTAAGCAGTACGTGCTTACTATGGTAGAGGCAAACACTGGATGGCTGGAAACTTACGCAGTCCCACATGCAACTGCACGCAACACCATTCTTGGTCTGGAGAGACAGATCCTGTGGAGACACGGAACTCCAGAGAGGATTGAGTCAGACAACGGAACTCACTTCAAGAACAACCTTGTAAAGAGCTGGGCAAAAGAGCACGGTATTGAGTGGATTTTCCATATTCCTTACTATGCACCAGCTGCAGGGAAGATTGAACGCTACAACGGTTTGTTGAAGACCACTCTCAAAGCCATGGGTGGTGGATCTTTGAAAAACTGGGAGAAACATTTAGCACAAGCAACCTGGCTGGTGAACAGTAGAGGTTCAGTGAACCGAGCTGGACCTGCACATTCTGATCTGCTACAGAAAGTAGAAGGTGATAGAGTTCCTGTTGTTAGGGAAAAGAATCTGTTAGGTAAAACTGTTTGGGTATTTTCGCCCTCAGGAGAGGCTAAACCTGTCCGAGGGGTGGTTTCAGCAGAAGGTCCGGGTCACACTTATTGGGTAATGCAAGAGAATGGTGAAATTCAGTGTATTCCACAAAGAGATTTAACTTTAGCTGAGAGAGTTTAATTTCAGAATGTTGTACAGCTACAGCGCGTCCAAAGGAAAGAGTCCCTGAGGAATCTACGGTGCACGAACCCTGAGAACCCTGAGAGCCCTGAGTCAACTGAGAGTCCCTGAGTCCCTGTTTCCCTTTTTCTTCGCTTCGTCTGCGGAGAGACAAACTGTTTTCCATTTTCTTGATTTTGGATTTTCTTGGACTTCTGAATCATCTACATCTGAGTATAGCCGGAATGGACGATGAACTTAACTTACGAACTGTAAATATTGTTCTGGATTGGATGGACAGTACGAACAGCCAATGAAATTGTTTAGAAAGGGGTGGACTGTGGTCGTTTGAGGCTGTGCCTTTAAGAACAAACACTGCTGGAACACACTGGCTAATGTTTTTGGTACTAGAACCAAAACATTCTGATATTCTAAACGAATTTCATTGGTTGATAAACAAAAATTCAGCTTTAGATTGTGAAGCGGTTGGAAAATTTTTTTCTCAGTTCAGTTCGGTTTGGGAGTTGGGGGAGTTTGGTGTTTCAGCCTGTTCTCCCTGCCTGCTTCTTCTGCGAACTGCTGGACTTGGCCTTCAGATAAGCAAACACTAATCCTGCATGGGCTTTTGAAGCTTGCTAACAACTCTTTTCCTTAGTAACTTGCCTTTCTCTCTCTCTAACCCCTTTTTGGGGAAAAAGGGAGGTAAGGGGGGGAGAGAGGGGGTTCCAAAGAGGGGATCCCTCCCTGAGGGAGGGATTTTTGTTGTGTTATTTGTCTTTGCTGTGTATTTCTGTGTATATATTGTAAATACCTGTATATATTGTGTTATATATAACCTGCTTTCCATATATGCTTGTAAATATATAGCTTTTGCTCTTCGACTGAGTTAGCTGTGGTTTCTTACTCTGTGGAGGAGGGAGAGCTAAGCCCTCTCTCAACCTACCACAAACTCCCAGCTAAGGCTCAAACCATTACAACAGGTTACTGTGATGCTCTGGCTCTGTGATGCTGGGGCACTATGATGTTCTGATGTTGTGAAGCTCTGGCATTGTGACACTGGCAATGTGACACTCTGGAATTGTGATGTTATGGAACTGTGACACTCCAGCACTGTGATGCTATGCTATTGTGATGTTATGGCACTGGGATGCTCAGGTACTATGGTGCTATGGCACTGTGATGCTCTGGCTCTTGATGCTCTGGCACTGTGATGCTCTGGTACTGTGATGCTATGGCACAGCAATGCTATGATAGTGTGATGCTCTGTCACTGTCATGTTCTGGCTTCGTGATGCTCTCCCACTCTGACACTCTAGCAGTGTGACACTATGTTACTGTGATGCTCTGGCATTATGATGCTATGGTACTGTGACTATATGCTATTGTGATCCTATGGCACTGTGATCTCAGGTATTGTGATGCTCTGGCACTCTAATGCTGTAGTGAAGGATGCTTATGGTCAGGATTGTGCCCCAAACATTTCTGGAACATACTCCTCTGAGGGTTAACCCTCTTTTGTTTCCTCCTCCTTTCTGGGGGCAACAGGGGGGATCCTGGCGCCACTGAGTCCAGGTAAACAGCCTGGGCATAGCATATACTTACACCATATTCAGTAGGTGTTAGTCCATTCGTTAATCTTGCGTTAGCAACAGAATGCTCATTGGGCCAGTATTCACTGGGGCAAATGGTAAATAGGGGTCGTTGGGTAAATGAGCCTGTGAGTGTGTGCGTGCCAGTGCTGTCATGGTTCACACAGTATCACAGTAACTAAGGTTGGAAGAGACCCCAAGGATCATCAAGTCCAACCTGTTCCAACAGACCTCACAACTAGACCATGGCACCAAGTGCCACGTCCAATCTCCCCTTCAACACCTCCAGGGACGGCGACTCCACCACCTCCGCGGGCAGCCCATTCCAATGACGAATGACTCGCTCAGTGAAGAACTTTTTCCTCACCTCGAGTCTAAACCTCCCCTGGCACAGCTTGAGACTGTGTCCCCTTGTTCTGGTGCTGGTTGCCTGGGAGAAGAGACCAACCCCCTCCTGTCTACAACCACCTTTCAGGTAGTTGTAGAAGGCAATGAGGTCACCTCTGATCCTTCTCTTCTCCAGGCTAAACAATCCCAGCTCCCTCAGCCTCTCCTCACAGGGCTGTGCTCAAGGCCTCTCCCCAGCCTTGTTGCCCTTCTCTGGACACCTTCAAGTGTCTCTATGTCCTTCCTAAACTGAGGGGCCCAGAACTGGACACAGAAAAAATCTCCGGATCCAACTCCCAAGTCCAAAAATCCATTTAATATAAAGTCCTCTGATCGAGGACGTATCAGATATTAAACTGATAAGATATTAAACTGATAAGAACAGATACTACACTTGATCTTAGCCAAAAGGTTCACCTTGTCCGAGACTCAAGCCAGTGCCCCAAGAGACCTCACGCTCCTTTGCCACCGTCACCCTGCTGCATGTGGTGCCGTGGGCAGTATCCCATGGGATCAACCACGACGCAATCCATTGATGCAGGAGGAACGCCAGCAGCCCGTGTGAGCCAGCGTCGCTGACCTGCCACAGCCCCCCCCCGAGCGGGAGACCTTTGTGTCCTGGGAGGAGCAGCAGCCACGCGGTGCAGCCATGCAGCCAGCGCCATTTCCTGTCTCTGTCTTACGGCACATCCGTGCCACGTTTCTGGACTATAAATATTATTAAGGGGAGACCTCACAAAGTCCTCAGCTTGTAAGTTAAGCCTTTCTTTATAGAGTTTCCAGTTAAGGTAGTGTTTGGATTGCCCCGAGTGGAGGGTTGCCGGTCACCAACCAACCCCCTCCCCTGCCGCTTTCTGAATTAGTTTCAATTCTAAGTTCTGTAAATTGTTTGATTCAATTGCTCACATTTAAACATTCTATAAACATTGTTTCACTGACCGGATATTGATACCTGTGAAGGGTGACTGTAAATACCCCGTTACAGAGTTTGTAAATAAATTTAACATATATTTTCATTGGTGTATCTGCTGCTCATTTTCTGAGGGCATATTCACAACAAATGCTCTGTCACTCTGATACTATGGGACTGTGATGCACTGGTAGTGTGATGCTATGGTACTGTGTCGATATGGCACTGTGATGCTAGGGAGCTGTGACACACTAGCACTATGATGCTCAGGTACTGTGATGCTCTGACACTCTAATGCTCTGTCACTCTGATACTATGGGACTGTGATGCACAGGTAGTGTGACGCTATGGTACTGTGTTATATGGCACTGTGATGATAGGGATCTGTGACACCGGCACTGTAATGCTCTAGTACTGTGATGTTATTGCATTGTGACACTTGACTCTGTGACAGTCTGGCACTGTGATGCTCTGGTACTCTGATTCTATGGAATTCTGATGCTGTGGTAGAGTAACACTCTGGCACTGTGAAGCTCTGTTATTGTGCTCTCTGGCACAGTGACTCTATGGCATGGTGTTGATATGGCACTGTGATGATAGGGTGCTGTGATGCTCAGGTACTGTGATGCTCTGGCAGTGTGATACTTTGGCACTGTTACTCTCTGGCACAGTGATGCTCTAGAACTGTGATGCTCTGGCACTGTGACTCTCTGGCACAGTGATGCTCTAGAACTGTGATGCTCTGGCACTGTGACTCTGAGGCTGGCCCAGCCCTTGGCTTTCTCTTTCAAGGAACAGGCAGGGAGGATGGAGAGATGTCAGTGAGGGGGATGAGAGATTGAGGTGAACTTGGAGAGAGGACTGGGTGTCTTCAAAGGAAGAGCTGCAGCAATGGGACACCATAGGGCAGGCTGTGGTGGGGACCACTGAGGGCATCGGCAAGGCTGAAAGCCCTCATCAGAGATGACCTCTTCATCACCATGGCTGTGGCCATTGTCTCTGCAACCAGAAGGTAGCTGAACTTCATTCACAAAGACCTCATTGCCTCCCTGCTCCACCCAGCAGTGTTATACCATAGACCTGCTCCAGCCATTTCACATCCTCACATCCCACTGCCCCAGGAACAGCCCTGAGCCATGTCTGAGGGACAGGATCTCCCTTCCAAGGGGCTGGGGGCCAGGACTTGGCCCTTTGGCTTGATCAAGCCCATCCAGTTTTGCTCAGCATCAGAGCAACCTTGATATTGTCTTGGTCTTCCTATAGTTCTTGCTTCTGCTTTTCTGCTCTAACAAGCCCCTGGGGAGGCTTTGTCAGTGATGGTCCTCAGTGGGACCCATTAAGGCTCCAGCAAAGTTGGCAGTTTGCATTTGGCTTCCTGAGAGGTTTCTTCAGCTTGCTCTCAGTCTCTGAGACTCATGGACTCGACACCAAAGCCACCAGAGGAGTCATTAAATGCCTTGGGCTGGTCCTCTGCTGCTGAGCTGGGCCAGGCTCCTGGGCTGGAGGGAGCTGCTGGCAAGCAGGCAGCACTGCAGAGAGACAGCTCTGCCCAGGAGCTGCTCCTCTGCACAGGGCAGCAGGGCTGTGGGCACTGCCAGGGCATCTCAAGGAGATGAGGAAGGCAGAGAGAGCTTCAAGGTAGCCAGGACAGGTTGGGTGCTGAGAGCTCAAAGAGGAGAAAGCTTCCCAGCCCTGGGTGTGGTGAGTCTGTGGTGCAGGAGGATGGATTTACAGTTTGTGGAGCTTGTAAAGCTGCCACATCCCACAGCCTCTGGGATCTCTCTCTTCCTCTAGAAGTAGGGGCAGGAGATGCTCCAGAGCAGAGCTTCCCATCTGCACCATCAGAGACACAGGACACGACAGCTGCCTCCTGCTGGGGTGCCTGCAAGGCTGTGAAGCTCGGAGTGCACAAAGTTCCTCCAAAGAAGGAGAAGTAAATGTGAGAGGATTGTCTGGGAAATAGCCAAGGAATTGTCTGAAGGAATTCTGTCCTAACCTCTGTGATGTCTTCTGCTCTTCCAACAGTCCTCCATGCCCAGAGACAGACCATGTCCAACAGCAGCTCCATCACCCACTTCCTCCTGCTGGCATTCACAGGCACGAGGCAGCTGCAGCTCCTGCGCTTCTGGCTCTTCCTGGCCACCTACCTGGCAGCCCTGCTGGGTAACAGTCTCATCATCACCACCATAGCCTGGGACCACCACCTCCACTCCCCCATGTACTTCTTCCTCCTCAACCTTGCCCTCATTGACCTGGGCTACATCTCCACCACTGTCCTCAAATCCATGGCCAATTCCCTCTGGGACACCAGGGACATCTCCTATGCAGGATGTGCTGCTCAGGTCTTTTTTATTGTCGTTTTCTTTTCAGCAGAGTATTTTCTCCTCACCATCATGGCCTACGATCGCTATGCTGCCATCTGCAGACCCCTGCACTATGAGACCCTCCTGGGCAGCAGAGTTTGTGTCCTCCTGGCAGCAGCTGCCTGGGCCTGTGGCTTTCTCACTGCTCTGCTGCACACAGCCAATACATTTTCCCTGCCCCTCTGCCAGGGCAATGCTGTGGAGCAGTTCTTCTGTGAGATCCCCCAGATCCTCAAGCTCTCTTGCTCCACCTCCTACCTCAGGGAACTTGTGCTAATCGTGCTCAGTGCCTCTTTATTCTTTGTTTGCTTTGTGTTCATTGTGGTGTCCTATGTGCAAATCTTCAGGGCAGTGCTGAGGATCCCCTCTCAGCAGGGATGCCACAAAGCCTTTTCCACCTGCCTCCCTCACCTGGCTGTGGTCTCCCTATTTATCACCACTGGCTTCTTTGCCCATCTGAAGCCCCCCTCCATCTCCTCCCCATTCCTGGATCTGATGATGGCAATTCTCTACTCGGTGGTGCCTCCAGCAGTGAACCCTCTCATCTACAGCCTGCGGAACCAGGAGATGAAGGCTGCCCTCAGCAAACTGATCCCTGGGTGTTTTCAGAAGCAATAAACTCTTTGTCTTCTCTGATGCCTCTCAGTGCAGGCCCAGTCTGGCTTCTATAGCTTTTGCTTCTGGTGGGGGATTTTGGCTTGTGAGGATGCTGTCATCTCCTCTCTCTTTTCTTTTCTCTCCCAGGGTTTGTGAAAGAGGAGCTGTGCTCCTTGTTTGTTTAAACAAAATCAAAGGCCTTTCAGTAACACTTCCCTGCCTCAAATCCTTCTTCCAAGACTTTGCTGGAACTTCAGGGACAGTCTCCCAATTGCCCAAGAGAGTGTCCCATAGATGAAGGCAGCAGTGAGCAGCTAAACCATGTGAGTGTGCAGGGGTGGGGTAGGCAGAACTGTTCTGCAGACAGAGGCCTCCTGTGAGAGATGTGAAGAGGCAGCAGAGCAGGAGCAGGTCCAAACCTGTTTGCTGGATCTGAGCCTGGGAAAGCTGCCTCAGGTCAATCATCCTGGAGCAGCAGTACAGTTTGGAGGGGGAACTTCAGCCTAGTCCCTGACTGCAAGAACTGAAAGTAAAATAAATGACCATTGGCTGTGAAAAGAAAAGAATGATGAGGTGTGTAGAATTAAGTTGACTACTAATGGGCACAGAGAGCAGAGGCATAAACAGTTCTTTCTCTTTTCTTCTCTCACTTCTGCTTGCAACTTCTCTCTCTCTGTGGTAGCTTCAGGCTGTGCCTAGATTTTCCTCAGATCTTGAGCAGAAAGTAGTAGAATGTAAATAAATTGCTGTTGGGTATAAGAAGGGAAATCATGGTAAGTTCTAAGCAATCCTTTGGACAGATAACAGACAGAGAATTCAGATACATAACCTTTCTTCCTCTTTTCAGCTTCCTTGCTCTGGGAGACACTGACTTGCTTCTGCTTGGTTTGCTGACATTGGCTGCATTGTTTTGTTTCGCCTAAGTCTAACTAAACAATTCCCTGCTCTTTCTCGCATCCCCTTGTGTCCAGGGGGTTAAGGAGGGGGCAGGGAAGGGGAAGCTGTTACCTGCCCTGGTTTGTGTCCAGGGGGGTTCTTGTGGTGTTTCTAAATTGTAAAGACCTGTAAATATTGTAAATATTGTATATTTTGTACATATTTGTTGCATTTCATTGTAGATTGTGGTTTTGATTGCAAATCTGTCACTGTATAGGAAGAAAGGTGATGGCCAAAGCGACAACAGTACAAGCAGAGTATAGAGACAAAAGACTCCGTTTATTCTAGCAAGCAACACATCCTTGTCTGTATGTTGTGTCAGTGTGGCTGCATCTGATTGTTTATTCGTTACTGATAGCATTGCTACAGTTACTTGCTGAGCTAAGTCCAGCAAGTCACACCACGCTGCACCCAGATGCTGAGGTGGTTGACCGAAGGCGGCTTAGAACATTGGTTTAGTCACTGTTAGGTGTCTCAATTTGTGCTGTTATCCTTATTTTTGTTACTGCCATTCTTTGTTATCTCAATAACTAATGTAAATTAGTTGTTCCCATGTGGTGGGAGACCAATTCTCCCACCACAGGCAAAAATAACGACTCAGACAAATGGATTGCACAAAATGATGGAAAGTTTAAATGGAAAACCAAAAAAGAACAACAATGAAAGTTGTACAGAGAACCACAAGCACCATGACAAAAGAGAGAGGAATCCCAGAACATACCCAAGAATGTCCCATCCCCACCTGGGGATACACCCAACCCCACTCCTTGTGGTTTTGCTTGCAAACCAGATTCATTTGCTCCCAGCTGAGCTGCTCTGGCAATTTCATGTTGGGGGGAATTTTCAACCCACCACTCTCTCTCTCTTGGCCTTGCCAAGGGATCTCTGTTTTGACTCCTGTGAGAAGGAGCAAGAAGGAGGAAGGGAGTAGGGGAGGAGGTGAACTGTGCCCTGGATCCATTCCGGGGGTTCTGAGAAATTTCTGTGCTGTTTATAAATTGTACATATCAAATATTGTGCATCTGTTGTGTATTTTGTACCTATTGCTTGCATTTCACAGCTCTAGATTTTAGTTTGCTTGCAACTAGAGCTTCACTTGCTTCCATCCCAAACTGAGCTAGGTCTGGCAATTTTGTGTGTGTGTGTGTGTGTGTGAATTCTCTCAAACTAGTTGGGAGGGGAAATTTTCAACCTACCCCAACTAGCCCCTCACAGCCACCATTTCCAGCCCTGGCCTCTCACCTCAGCTTGCATAGGTTCTTTGGACATGGACTCAGTAGCTCAGTGTAGCAGTTTGGGCTGGGTGCCCTCTGCTGTGTCCACATGAGGGGGTACTTCCTGTGTCCAAAAGTCCAGCCCAGTGGGTGGACACAGGAACCGAGGTATTTCATCCCATAATGAGATGGGGAAAGACTCTGAACATGGTGAGGTGAGGCCATGGGGTTCATGGGGCCAGCTCAGATGTGGACACCTGAGGGAGCTCTGACATCTCTGTGTCTGGCAGGCCCAAGGGAGGCAGCTCAGCCATTTGACCTAGGCAGCAGCAGGGGACGAAAGAGGAAGTGAAGAACCCACACTGATGTATTATAGGGGAGCAGGGCATTATGGGAATGGAATACCTGGTTTCCTGTGACCACCCCCCGGGGCTGGGCCCACCCCTTGGGACCTCCCAGGTGTGCTCTGTGCATTGGCATCAGGGCCAGCACCCAGCCTAAACCACCACATTCCACAGTTCCTGCCAGCTGTTAGCTGATATTAGTTGTTCACACACATTATAATAAAGTTTTTCTTTTGCTACAAAGTTTGGCTAACAACTCTACAGCAAGCAGAAACAAAAGGCAACAGAGCTATACGATTCTAACCTAACATTCTTTGCATGCATAAAAGCAAGCAAGGTAAAATTAACAATATAGCAAAAGCAACCAATAAAATCAACAATCCAATATTGATGAGAGATGGTATCCACCCTGGTAACAACACCTCCCATCAAAGCCTTTACATCCCCCATGAATGTTGTTAAACCACACTAAGACCACATATGACATGAAAATTTGAGCCAGTAACATGCTTTAACTAGTCTTTTCTTGTGACATAACACCTGAACTCCCCCTTTTTTGTTTTTTTATAACCTAAAATGAGAATGTCTTTTGTGCTGTCATTGACTTTGACCTTCCCTTTAACTGATTGACATTATTACTGAACTATGACAGACTGCTGAGTTAACAGACAGATCCACATGAACATATTCTCTAATCACACAACAATTAAGCAATCATGATATTCAGTCCTAAGTTAGATGTTTTCTATTGACATCTTGGATTATTATGACAGTCATTGAGGTGGGTGTTAAGTAGAATAGAATAGAATGGAATGGAATGGAATGGAATAGAATAGAATAGACCAGGTTGGAAGAGACCTTCAAGATCATTGTGTCCAACCTATCATCCAACACCACCTAATCAACTAACCCATGGCACCAAGCACCCCATCAAGTCTCCTCCTGAACACCTCCAGTAATGGTGACTCCACCAGCTCCTCGGGCAGCCCATTCCAATGGGCAATCACTCTCTCTGTGTAGAACTTCCTCCTAACCTCCAGCCTAAACCTCCCCTGGTGCAGCTTGAAACCGTGTCCTCTTGTTCTGCTGATTGATCTGCTGATTGATCTGCTGATTTTCATCCTCATGATATTCCCGCTGTATTCTGCTGAAATGATTGCAGCACTGAGATGCAAAATTGATGTTTCCAGGTAGGGATGGCAAAAATCCCTAGAAAGCTTAAAAAAACTGTTAAAATCAAACTACCAAATCAACGTCTAAAAAAGAAACAAAAAATAAATGAAAAGGAAACAAAAACGAAATGCCATGGCACACAGGAAAAGAAAACAAAGAAGAAAGAAGGCAGAAACCAAAAGAAAATTAAAATCTAAACTGGTAGAATAACTTATTCTGCTTACCCTTACCCATATCACTAATAGATGATGAGGATGATGATGATGATGTCTGCTATAATCAAATACTAATCAGAATAGTAAATGATAATTAACCTATGCTTTATTGTATTTATTATTATTACTTCTTACTTGATATACCTTAGTATAATTACTAAATACTTCTCATGAGTACTCACTCTTCATTATGTGCACTGTTAAAACTCAACGACCAAATCCATCAAAATAACAAATCTCCAAGAAAAAAAAATGAGCACTGTGACTTTAAATCTTATAGACAGCTTCTGCAAAGCTACCAAAAACTGCAAGCAAGGGGAGGATAACAGAGAGAGAAAGCGTGGGCTGGCGGGCTCAGCAAAACTGCTGCAGCCACAAGGCAGGGGAGAAGGGAAAAAGCTTTCTGCTCCATAGGTACTTTCTAACTTGCTTCTTGGCAATGAGAGTTACAGGAACCATCGCTCGCTGCTGCTTGAACTATGGGAGGGGCCACCGGGCTGGCACCATCGCTGTTTGAAACACCAAAGGCTGAGAGAGGAGCTTCTGCTGCCGATCCAATTCTCTGTCACCACTGACAGTTTGTTCTGTTTTGGAAACACAGCTCACAAATGGTACAAGTCGAGATGGTGAGGGGTTTGGAACACAAGCCCTGTGAGGAGAGAATGAGGGAGCTGGGGTTGCTTAGCCTAGAGAAGAGGAGGCTCAGGGGAGACCTCCTTGCTCTCTACAACTACCTGAAGAGGGGTTGTAGCCAGGTGGGAGCTGGTCTCTTCTCCCAGGCGAGCAGCACCAGAACAAGAGGACACAGTCTCAGGCTGCACCAGGGGACGTTTAGGCTGGAGGTTAGGAAGAAATTCTACACAGAGAGAGTGATTGCCCATTGGAAAGTGCTGCCCAGGGAGGTGGTGGAGTCACCATCACTGAAGGTGTTCAGGAGGAGACTTGACAGGGTGCTTGGTTGCATGGTTTAGTTGATTGGGTGGTGTTGGGTGAAAGGTTGGACGCAATGATCTCAAAGGTCTCTTCCAACCTGGTTTATTCTAAAATATTCTAAATTTGAGTCTCTTTAGCAATTGTTACAGGTGGTATGACAGTGGAGAGCAAAGCACATAGTTGCCCAACATAATCAGCATCAATTACCCCTACACATATATCTATTCCTTGAAGGGTGCCCCTAGATTGTCCTATTAATATAAAGCACTGAGCCCATTACCAATTAGCCCCCATGCATCCAAAAGTACCTTTGTGTATCTTTGTGTCTGAAACAGTTATCACATCTGCTGTGGATACATCCATCCCTGCTGATCCCCCTGTGCTGGCTGAGAATTTGTCGCACAAGGTTGGACCTGCTGAGCTGGATATGCCCTGGCTGGAAACAAGTGTCTGACACTGGGGTTGGTATAATGACCAGGTTTACCACAATGAGCACAAGAAGAGGTTTTTAAGTTAACTCCCAGATGTGCTTTGGCTTGCTTACAGTTAGCTTTCACATGTCCCTCTTTCCCACTGCTGAAACACTTTACTGAGCCTCCTGGTTTCAAGGCAGCTGCAAGCGCAGTCATCCTAAAATCAGTGCTGCCGACCTTGGAACGAGCAGCCACCATATCAGCTACAGATGGTTCACCTGGCAATGCCTCAATGATTTTTTGGCAGTCAGCATTTGCATTGTCTTCCGCTAACTGCCAACACAAAATTTGTCAGAGACTTTCATCATCCACCTGCTTCTCAGCAGCAGCAGAAACCCTTCCTACAAACTGCAGAAATGGTTCCTTTGGCTCCTGTTTAATAATTGTATATCGAGGGTGTGGAAACTCAAGCTCCATCACCTTTCAAACCCCAGACATGCCTATTTTTGACTCTGTTCCAGTACACAAGGATGCCAGTGAGCTGGTGTGCTAGGATTAGAAAACACAGGTCCTGTGCCCATGAGAGCATCTACCCCCACACCTCGCAGAGGATTGTTTTGATCCCTTTGCATGTTTTGTATTGCAGCCTTTTCAGCTGTTCGTTTCCAGGTAGTTTCAGATACAGAACAGGCTGAAAAATGATCTGCGCAAGGTGACGGATATCGAATGGACACAGCAAATCAGTGTCTATGATACTGTGGTGGTTTAGGCTGGGGGCCGGCCCCTGATGCCATTGCACAGGCCACACCTGGGATGTTCCAGCCCAGTGGTTGGTCACAGGAAGCCAGGTATTTCACCCATAATGCCCTGCTCCCCTATAAAACATCAGCGCGGGGTCCTTTCTCTCTCTTTCCTCCCTCGCCACTGCCTAGGTAAAATGGCTTGAACTGCCTCCCTTGGGGCTGCCCAGGCCCAAGGCTGGGTTGGAGGGAGAAGAAAGAGCCCTGGGGGGAAGGGGGGTTGGGTGTAGCCCCAGGTGAGGATGGGATGTTCTTGGGTATGTTCTGGGATCTCTCTCTCTTTGTCACGGTGCTTGGGGTTTGCTGTAAGACTTTCATTGTTTTTCCATTTAAACTTTCCAACATTTTTTGCAACCCATTTTGTCTGAGTCTTTCTTTTGCCTGTGGTGGGATAATTGATTTCCCAACCCACTACAGATACGCACAAGCTGCATAGTTTCACTGGAATTGACACCATGCTTTGATACTGTGGATTTCAAATCCTGTACAACTTTCCAGCCCCAAACCTGATGATTATCCTTGTCACCTGCAGCCATGTACAAAATGTTTTTGATGTCTGGACCATCTCGGACAGGTCCCAGACCCACTGCTTGAACTACTTCTTGCTTTATCTGGTCAAAGGCTGCTTGTTGTTCAGGTCCCCAGTGGAAACTGTTCCTCTTTCGAGTCACATCATACAGAGCCCCAATCCCAGAGCTGCTTTTTCCACAGGGAAAGCCATAGGATCATTTGAAACACCTGTAGAAGAAGACTTGTCCTCTGTTTTAACAGAGATATGTGGCACATCCAAGATTTCCACTAAATCCCAGTCACCCACAGCAGCAGCTTGCTGGCAAACTTGCTGCCAAAATCTTGCTGCCGAGCACGGACTAACAGTCACACCACAGGGAGGCAAAGTCCAAGATGCAGACCGATGCCCAGCCCCCTCTTGGCTCTCAACAGCCTTTCACGCAACCACAGTCACACTATGATTTACGATTTCCCCCTCACTTTCATCCTCGCTATCAGATGGCAGAGAGGGTAATTGCTGTTGTGGGTAAACAGGATTATCTGACCCCTCACCCACATCCATCGGTAGAGGCACAGAGGCAGGGTCAGGAGGGTCGGACTGATTTTGTGGATTATTATAGGGAGGCAGTGGCATGCTGGGCACCACTCCAATCCAGCTAGGAGGCACTGAACTCACTCCACCAACAGCCACTGGACTCATGCCAGGAGCCAGACCGGCCGCATCAACAGCCACTGGACCTGCTCCAGGGGCCGGAGGAACCCAGTCTTTGATTTCCAATCGATCTCCTCCCCAAAAGCCTTTCTCCGATTTGGATATAGGATTTGCAGCTACTGGCAGTGAAAGAGTTTCTGCCACAGGTTGTTGCGAAGGTTGTTGCCATAAGTCCTCCCTCAAAGGTTTCAGCTTAGCATCGTTTTCTGCTGCCGCGACTGCTCGCGCTGCAGCTGCATGCACTGAAACCGTTCCCCTCATTTCTTCCAACATGAGCTTTACCCTATGCCAGGTTAGCACAAGTGTCCTTGCTTCTTTCTTACCAGTTGCTATTGATTCCCAAAGTTCCTCCCCTACTTTCTTCCAAACTGCTTCGTCAAAGTTGATCAGTACTAATCATGTGGCCACGTCTCCGGCACCAGAGGAGTAATTTTGGTAACTCCATTTTTTTCACTTTAACATCAAACTGTTCTGCGAGCTGCAACAAACTTTTCACTGCAGCCTTTTCTACCGCTGGTGCAGCGGCTCCCATGCTGCTGCTAAGACTCCTACTTGGAGCCTACTCGCGGATCCACTCGCACCTCTCTGGGACGACCCGGCTTACCTCGTCACCGGCCGGCAGTATCCTCTGCCTTCTCCCAGCTTCGGCTAAGTCGCCTAATGATCACGTTGCCTGATCACGTCCCAGGTCACCGAAATGCTGGGGCCTTTAAAATCCATGTGGGAACAGGAACGACACGACACCAATATGCTGCATAAATCGTTCACTTTATTAACTATCAGCTCTACTTTTATATTGTATGCCTGCACTGTTCTGCAATATGATTGGCTGTTCTGCATCCTCACGAGCTGTCCACGCGTCCTTTTGATCAATCTGGTTGGTTGTTGACATCTGTGCAGATTGAATCACGATCCCAGATTCACCTCCCCTGTTGTGTTACAGTGTCTTCTCACTGCTGGCTTTCCCAGTGGCAGTTTATCAGAACAGCAGTTCATGTCCTTTTACAAGGCTATCATAATACATATTCTGAACAAAGCTATCACGGTGCACATTCTAAATTAGCTGCTTATGCTAACGCTTCAAGACAGCCCAGGCCCCACACTGTATGAAATATAACTGAAGCCCACAGGCTTTCCCCAGAGAAGGCAGGGATGCTGTATGGAATGCAATTGTTACCCACCCAGCTGGCTGCTTTTTCATCTCCTCCGGACTTCCCCCAGCATGCAGGCTCCCTGTGCACTTTCCTGGCAGTGAGAGAGAGACTTTGGTCCTGGTTACCCAGGAAAGCAGGACCAAGCATCATTCCCCACCCCCTAACATCAGTGTCAAGAACAGAAATGATGTTTTAATGTCTCTTGCCGCTCAGGAGCAAGTACAACACAGTGGAAGTCCAGCAGAGAAACACAGGTTGTCATCAAGAACCAGAGGGTGCCTGCAGTGACAGACTGCACTGGAAGGGGGGGGAACAAGGTAGCTTCTCACTTGGTACATTGCCCTCAGGGCTTTGGCCAGGGTGGGGTCTGGCCAGGGGGAGCTGTATCTGTACATCTGTATTGATATATGTTTATTACCTTTTATATTTAGCCTGCTTCTGCCAACAATGAGTTCACTTAACTTCCAAATTCTGACCCCTGTGGCAGATTACTCCTTGGGGTAAATTCCAGCTCTCACAGTGGTGCAGAACCGAACCCTGACAGCCATGGAGATGCCCACATGCCCCAGAGCCCAGGCACTGAAGAACATCACAACTACCAGCACGTGCATCAGGCTGCTCAGATTGAAGTGGCTCAAGCAGATCAGGACTGGCAACATAAAGGTGAATTATATCTAACCCCATGGGCCCACAACGCTTCAGGCCATCAAGGGAGAGATGCAGCATACAGATGGGCTTGGGATCGAGGCGTGGACTTAACCACGGGCACTACACCCGTGGATGTGGAACGTGTGCTGCAGTCAAACAACCAAGCAGGTAAAGCCTTCGTGGTATGGGGAGCAATGGCTGAGATATAAATACAGGGAAGCCTGGCAGATTGCTTCCATCCCTGCCACAAACCTGCCAAGGCACAGGCTGTGTGCTTGCAGTGCTAGAAGCAACCACTGGATGGCTGGAAACATCTTCAGTGCCCCAGGCCACCACTCAGAACCCCACCCTGGGCCTTGAGAAACAGCTGCTGTGGCAACACAGCAGCCCAGGAAGAACTGAGTCAGGTAATGGAACTCATTCTCTAAACAGCCTCAGAGACACTTGCGCCAAGGAACAAAGCATCGAGTGGGAGCATCCCTTACCCTGCCCCAGCTGCCGGCAAAGTCGAGCGTTACGACAGCCTGCTAGAAACCACTCTGAAAGCAGTGGGAGGAAGGACCTCCCACCACTGGGATGCACATTTAGCACAAGCCACTTGACTGCCCGGTACCAGAGGATCTACTAACCAGATGTGTTCCTGTGTGACCTGCCCTAGGTGATCCTGCTTTGGCAGTGGGTTGGTCTTCATGATGATCTCTGGAGGTCCCTTCCAGCCCCTAACATTCTATGATTCTGTGATGCAGGCCAAGCTGCCACGTGCTGCAGAAGCTGATAAAGTTCCTGTGGTACACATAAAGAACATCCTGGGGAAGAAGGTTTGGGTTAGCCCTGCCCAAGGTCAAAGCAAACCCATTTGTGGGATTGCTTTTGCCCAAGGACCAGGATGCACCTGGTGAAGACTGCAGGAAGATGAAAAAGTTTCCTGTGTGCCACAGAACAATCTCACTCTGGGTGAGAATGCACAGAAAATTGTATGTGATGATGTGAACTGCTGGCAGCATGTGTGCCAGTTTAAGCTCAGCCCTGGGCAGAGTGGGTTGAGAAAAAACACCTGACACCAGGTGGGCAGAGACCTGGCACCCTCCCAGGCAGAGGCATGAGATTTAACAAATCCAAGTGCCAGGTGCTGTACTTTGGCCACAACAACCCCATGCAGAGCTACAGGCTGGGGTCAGAGTGGCTGAGAACTGCCAAACAGAGAGGGACCTGGGGGTGCAGATTGACAGCCACCTAAACATGAGCCAGCAGTGTGCCCAGGTGGCCAAGAAGGCCAATGGCATCCTGGCCTGTATTAGGAACAGTGTGGCCAGCAGGAGCAGGGAGGTCATTGTGCCCCTGTACTCTGCATTGGTTAGGCCACACCTTGAGTCCTGTGTCCAGTTCTGGGCCCCTCAGTTTAGGAAGGACATTGAGAGACTTGAAGGTGTCCAGAGAAGGGCAACAAGGCTGGGGAGAGGCCTTGAGCACAGCCCTGTGAGGAGAGGCTGAGGGAGCTGGGATTGTTTAGCCTGGAGAAGAGGAGGCTCAGGGCAACCTCATTGCCCTCTACAACTACCTGAAAGGTGGTTGTAGCCAGGAAGGGGTCGGTCTCTTCTCTCTAGCAACCAGCACCAGAACAAGAGGACACAGTCTCAAGCTGCACCAGGGGAAGTTTAGGCTGGAGGTGAGGAGAAAGTTCTTCACCGAGAGTCATTTGTCATTGGGATGTGCTGCCCAGGGAGGTGCTGGAGTCACCGTCCCTGGAGGTGTTGAAGAGGGGATTGGATGTGGCACTTGGTCTGTGGTGACAGGTTGGACTCGATGGTCTTTGAGGTCTCTTCCAACCTTGGTGGTACTGTGATATTCCTCACTAGCAGAACCACGAGTTTATGACACTCTGTGGCTGTAGGGGATTACCATCTGTGGTGGTTTTAGGCTGTGCCTTAACAATTTGTTACAGGTTTTGAGCAGAAAAGCAGAAAAGTATAAATAAATCCCTGCTGGGGGAGGAAGGGGAAAAGTAAAGATTATTCTAAACAAATCCATTGGAGAATTATCTGCTACAAGGCTGCCTGTGCCAAAACAATCTTTGCTCTTTTCTGATCTCTTCTCTGCTTCCTTTGCTCAGCAGAGATTAATCTGCTGCTGACTGGTCCTGGCAGGAGGGAAAGGGAGGGGAGGGGAGGGGAGGGGAGGGGAGGGGAGGGGAGGGGAGGGGAGGGGAGGGGAGGGGGAGGGGAGGGGGGAGGGGGAGGGGAGGGGAGGGGAGGGGAGGGGAGGGGAGGGGAGGGGAGGGGAGGGGAGGGGCCTTCAAGATCTTCTTGTCCAACCTATCATCCAACACCAACCAACCAGCTAAACCATGCAACCAAGCACCCTATCAAGTCTCCTCCTAAACACCTCCAATGATGGTGACTCCACCACCTCCCGAGGCAGCCCATTCCAACGGGCAATCACTCTCTCTGTGTAAACCTTCCTCCTAACCTCCAGCCTAAACCTCCCCTGGCACAGCCTGAGACTGTGTCCTCTTGTTCTGGTACTGGCTGCCTGGGAGAACAGACCAACCTCTGCCTGTCTTCAACCTCCCTTGAGGTAGTTGTAGAGAGCAATAAGGTCACTCCTGAGACTCCTCCTCTCCAGGCTAAGCAACCCCAGCTCCCTCAGCCTCTCCTCACTGGGCTGTGTTCCAAGCCCCTCACCAACTTTATTGCCCTTCTCTGGACACCCTCCAGCAAGTCAACCTCCTTCCTGAACTGAGGGGCCCAGAACTGGACACAGTACTCAAGGTGTGGCCTAACCAGTGCTGAGTACAGGGCAGAATGACCTCCCTGCTCCTGCTGGCCACACTGTTCTTGATGCAGGCCAGGAAGCCATTGGCCCTCTTAGCTGCCTGGGCACACTCAGGCTCATGTTCAGTCAACCATCGACCAGCAGCCCTAGGTGCCTCTCTACCTGGCTGCTCTCTAGCCACTCTGACCCCAGCTTGTAGCTCTGCATGGGGTTGTTGTGGCCAAAGTGCAGAACCTGGCACTTGGATGTGTTCAGTCTCATGCCGTTGGACTCTGCCCATCTGTCCAGCCTGTCGAGGTCCCTCTGCAGAGCCTCTCTACCCTCCAGCAGATCAACTCCTGCCCCCAGCTTGGTGTCGTCAGCAAATTTACTGATGATGGACTCAATGCCCTCATCCAGATCATCAATAAAGATGCTAAAGAGCATGGGGCCCAGCACTGATCCTTGGGGCACACCACTGGTGACTGGCTGCCAGCTGGCTGTGGCACCATTCACCACCACTCTCTGGGCTCAGCCCTCCAGCCAGTTCCTAACCCATCGCAGTGTGCTCCCATCCAAGCCATGGGCTGACAGCTTGGCCAGGAGTTTGCTATGGGGGACGGTGTCAAAGGCCTTGCTGAGGTCCAGGTAGACTACACCCACAGGCCTCCCCACATCCACCAGGCAGTCACCTGATCATAGGAGGAGATCAGGTTGGTCAGGCAGGACCTGCCCTTCCTAAATCCATGCTGGCTGGGCCTGATCCCTTGGCCATCCTCTAAGTGCTGTGTGATTGCCCTCAAGATGACCTGTTCCATAATCTTTCCTGGCACTGAGGTCAGGCTGAGAGGTCTGTAATTCCCTGGCTCATCCAACTGGCCCTGCTTGTGGATGGGCACATTTTGGCAGCTTCCAGTCCACTGGGATGTCTCCAGTGAGACATCACCCACCAGCCCTTCCCTATTGCTGAAGAGGAGGTCAAGCATAGCCTTACCCCTGGTAGGCTCACACTGCACCTGGATAAGAAGCTGTCCTCCATGCACTCTAAGAACCTCCTAGATTACCTCCTCTCTGCTATGTTGAGATCCCAGCAGATGTCAGGCAGGTTGAAGTCACCCATGAGAACAAGGTCAGGCGATCTTTGAGACAGCCTTAAGCTGCCTATAGGATGACTCATCAACATCTTCTTCCTGGTTGGGTGGTCTGTAACAGACTCCAACCAGGATGTCAGCCCTGTTGGCCTTCCCTCTAATTCTCACCCACAGGCACTCAACCTCATGGTCCCTGATCTCCAGCTCAGTGGCATCTAGTGCCTCCCTGATGTACAGGGCCACCCCTCCACCCCTTCCTCCTTGCCTGGCTCTCCTGAAGAGCCTGTAGCCATCAATTGCAGCACTCCAGTCATGTGAGTCCATACCACCACAACTCTGTGATGGCAACTACATAACTTTCCTGCTGCAGCAAGGCTTCCAGCTCCTCTTGTTTGTAGCCCATACTTCATGCATCAGTGTACATGCACTGCAGCCAGGCTGCTGGTTTCACCTCTGGCTCTAGCTTACCACCCCCAGACGCCTGCCTGGGGGGACTGGTTTCAGCCCCTTCCCCCTTCAAATCTAGTTTTTGGTTAAGTCTAACCCCAGCTTTCTCTCTGCTCCTTTCTCTCTTGGGGCAGGGAGTAGAGCGCAGTGGAAAGGCTTCCCTGGTCTCTGGCCAGGGGGGTTGTGTTGTTTGCTAATTGTAAACATTGTAAATCCTGGGTATTTCATACCTATCCATTGCAGAGGGGAGTTTTGCCTGCAAATACAGCTTCATTTGCTTCCAACTGGGCTGCCCTGGCAAAGTTAATGGGGGGAGAGGTGGATTTCAACCCATCACACCACCCTGTAGGGCACTGCCACCGTGTGCGGCATTGCCATGCTGGAGAGGAGACTCTCGGTCGCTCTCTTGCTCTCCGGGCCTGGAGCAGGAGTCCGCAGCTTTGCTTGTTGCCAGCATTCTGGGCAGGGTTTTTCCTTTCCCTTTCTTTCTGTGTCATACAGACACTGATGGAAGCTGATACTGTTGTACTGGAGGCGTTAAATATTCTGTGTAAATCCAAATCTCTCTGCCTTTTGTTTTCCTCCTGTGGCAGTTTTCAGCTGATGCCTTGGAAATTTTCCACAGACCTTGAGTGGAAAGTCAAGCTGTGTCCTGGCTGGCTCACCAAGCTGACACAGTGCTTGAACTTAATGACCCCCACACCAATGTGACCACTAAGCAGTATCCTTTATTACATCACACACAGCCTGCACTGGAGCTCTGCAGAAGGCTGGGAGCCCTGAGCAAGGCAACCACACTGCTCATGGAAGGCTGAACAAGACAGATGCATTACAAGGCTACAAACTTCTTTAAAGAGAGAAAGTCCTTTCACTTCCTGGTCTTGGATGCTTTCCAAACACCTTGCAGTCCTGATCCTCTCTTGCCAGTTGTTTCTTCTCATTGGTTTGTGGCCAGTTTCACAGCTTCCAAGCCAGAGACTGCTTCCCTGTGTCTCTCTGCAGCTGCAATGCTATCTAAGCCCAAGGCATTACCATTACCCAGCTTAACTGAAACTACTTCTAGTTGTGTCTCAAAACCTATTTCCTATGCTACTGGAGAAGCTTTTTCTAACAGAAAGAAAATAGAAGAGGAAGCAAAACCATTAGGGAGTGGCCTTCCTTCAGCACAATGCACAGAACTAGTCATCATCAGCAGTGTGCTGCACTATGCTTAGAGGCTCATCCTCAGGCGTTCCAGAAGTAAGACCTGTGGAGAAGAAAGGAAAAAACTTCTCTGCCTGGCTGCTGCCCCCAGCAAGGGTAAAAGTGTGCAGAGCTCTTTTCTTACCGACATCGTAAACCAACAGCTGCTTGGCTGAGACGTCCAGGAAGAGCCCAATCTTTTGTGGCCTCCCACCCACACTCAAAGGGGACCATGGCTCCACGAAGGCCCAGCAGTCTCGCCCATCTACAAGCCCTATGGCCCAGAAGCCATTCTCAGGGGACAGAGTCAAGGTCCCTTTGCGAGTCACAGACTCCCGCGCAACACCCAAGGTCCAGCTTTTCCTCCTGCCAACATCCACTTGCCAGTAGTGCCTGCCCGAGGTGTAGCCTTCCTTTGCCAGCACAAACAGGTGGCTGTCAAACCTCAGAGCATTCCTGGGAACATCCCTCAGGGCCCCAGTGTCTTTCACACTCTTCCCCGCCTCAGAGATCGCCAGTCTGGGGTGAGCTGTGTCGGCATCCAGGGTGACATCCCCTGCAACCACCAAGTCATGCCATGAGGAGCAGTCAGCACAAGCTCTGCTTTGCTGAGACTTTCTCCTCTGTGTCCTCACCCACCTCTCCCTTGCTCTTCCTCCCCCTCCATGCTTAGGTGCACCTGGCAGCCTCTTGCCCCAGGGGACCTCCAGCTTCTCTCCTCCCATACCTTCCATGTCCCTCCCTCGGGCTGCTGACCAGGAATTGCTGGGGGGATGGCCTGAGGAGAAGGACCAGGAGCTGGCCATGCAGCTCCTCCTTGGCAACACCAGAACTACAATAGACTTTTACAGGCCTGAGGAGCTGCCATCACAATGGCCAAAGGAAGTTCTGTGTGACAGAAAGGGAGGAGGAAGCCAGAGAGATCAGGGATCAGGCTGGCAGGCAGCTGAAACCCACCTGGCAATCACTGCAGACACTCAGTGGCCAGCAAGAGCTGCTAAAATACAGACCCAAAGTGTTCAGTAACTGCTGAAAACTGGTGTGTGGGAGCAGATCCTGCTGGCAATGATGGTGGAGGACAGCCAAGTGTTGAGCCAGCTGGACACAAGTCCCATGGCTGTGGAAATGCAGGACCAGCAGCTGGAATTTGGGTGGGGGTCATGGTGAACTCCTTAGCAAAGCCTGAAGGAGATTTTCAATCTCATCTCAACTCAGATTTAAAGACTAAGGAACTGAGCCTTCAGTGGAGCAAGAGCAGCTGCAGGCACTTCTCCTGAGCCTTGAAAGAGGGCAAAGCCAGGAGTGGGAGGCAGGGCCTGAAGCAACCAATGCTGGTTGACCATCCCTCTTCCCCACAGCTGGGATGGCTCCTGTCAAGCACAGGCAGGGGCTGTGGCAGCACACAACCAAGTCCAAAGCTCTCAAAGAATCCCTGCCCTGAGCATGTTCCTCAGCCAAGAGCTCTCTGAGCACTGGGAGCTGCCTGCCAGAGCTGCACTCCCAGCGAGTGCTCAGCTCCACCATCGCCCTGCTGCTTACCTTGGTAGCGCTGGATCCTGAAAAGCTCTGTGGGAAGAGAGGAAAGCAGCCATGAGTGGATTTGCCAAGGCTGGCTCCAGAGTGCTGAGACACAGCCCAGGCTGCTGAGCAAAAGCTTCTTGTTCTCCTCTAGTGCTGTGCTGCTCGTGTGGCAGGGGAATAGGGAAGAGGACTGCAGCAGGACACCTTTAGCACAGATCAGGTGACGGAGAGCCCAAGCTACAGACTCCCTTTAGAGACAAGGGAGGCAAGAGGGACCTCGAGCACCTGCAGTGTCCACCTCAGCACGCAGGCATCTCACTTGCATGGGACACAAGAGCTGCTCCCCAAGAAACAGAGCCCTGTGCACTTGCATCACTTGTGAGGAGGTGCAAAGGATCTGCTAGTAGGTTCCTTTGATTGCCCACCAGGGTTTGCTTTCAGAGAGAGAAAGGTCTGCTGGGGCCCTCAAGACAAGGCCATGGAGCTGCTGGAGTGGAGTGAAGAGGATCAGGGGCCTGGAGCACCTCTCCTGTGCAGACAGGCTGGGAGAGCTGTGGCTGCTCAGCCTGGAGAGGAGCAGCTCCTTCAAGCTGCATTTCAGTATCTGAAGGGGATGTACAGGCAGGTTCAGAAGGGTCTGTGGGGACAGGACGAGGGGCAGTGGTTAGCAGCTGGAGCAGGGTAGGTTTAGGTTGGACATCAGGAGGAAGTTCTGCACAGTGAGGGCTGTGAACTACTGGAAGAGGTTGCCCTGAGAGGTGGTGGAGGCCTCATCCCTTGAGATGGCTTCAAGGTCAAACTCAATGTGGCCCTGGGCAGCCTGACCCAGCTGGAGGTGTCCCTGCTCCCTGCAGAGGGGTTGGACATGAAGACCTTTGAGGGTCCCTTCCAGCCTGATGTTTTCTGCCCCTCTGCCTCTCTGAGCTGACCCTGCTCACCTTGATTGTTCTGCAGCTCTGCTCTGAGGATCTGCAGGTTGTGGCGAGTGGCCTCCTGCACAGTCTGCACATTCTGCACAGCCTTCAGGAGAGTTTCCATCTGCTGAGAGAGCTGCTGGAGGGATCCCAGGGCCCCTGTGGTACTCAGCTCCACTTTCTTTCCTGGGAAGAAACAGCAGTGCCACCAGCACAATGGCCTTGCCTCCCCTGAGGGTAACTCTTGTCCCACCAATGGCACAGGGCCTTTCCTCACAGAAGGGACCAACAAGATGCTGATCTCTTTCTCTGCCAAGGAGGACCCAGTCCCAGAAGATGCTGGAGGGTGACCGGTGCAGCTCCGGAGCTGCCTTCCCCAGGACAGGGACACTGCTCAGGGGACATGGAGCCAGCAGGACAGAGGCACACCAGGACTGAAGGGGCACTCCTGAGCCTCTGCAAGGGCAGCAGGGCTTGCTCAAGGCCTGAGCCCAACCTTCCTCCTCCCTTTAAGCTCTTTCCCTCTGGGGCTTGCCCACTGCCATGGCCCTTCCCTCCATTCCATCTCCACCTCCCCGGCTCCTGGGGCACCTGGACCCCTGAAGGGTGAGACCTGGCAAATCCCTTGCCCCACCTCTGAACTGGTTTGGATGCCTTGAGTGCTGGAGGGGTGGGCAAAGAGCACAGGCCCCAGGAGCCTTCCTGAAGGCTTGGCAAAAGCCTGCTGAGCAGGATGAAGGGCAGGAAGCAGCTCCACCCATCTCTCCAGCCAGCATCTCTGGGCTGCAGCAGAGAAGACTCTGGGTCAGGAGGCAGGGGAGTGAGGAAAGAGAGTCAGCAGCAGGACATGGAGATGGACAACCTCATCACACAGATCAGGAAGAAGCTAGAGGTGCTGGAAGGTGTCCAGAGAAGGGCCACGAGGAGGAGCAGAGGGCTGGAGCTGCTCTGCTATGAGGACAGACTGAGAGAGTTGGGGTTGTGCAGGCTGGAGAGGAGAAGGCTCCCAGGAGACCTTCTGGTGGCCTTCCAGGATCTGAAGGGGGCTCCAGGAAAGCTGGGGAGGGACTCTTGAGGGTGTCAGGGAGGGATAGGACTGGGGGGATGGAGCAAAAGTAGAAGTGGGGAGATTCAGATTGGATGTGAGGAAGAAGTTGTTCCCCAGGAGGGTGGTGAGAGCCTGGCACAGGTTACCCAGGGAGGTGGTAGAAGCCTCATCCCTGGAGGTGTTGAAGGGCCAGGCTGGAGGTGGCTGTGAGCAATCTGCTCTGTTGTGAGGTGGTCCCTGCCCATGGCAGGGGGTTGGAACTGGCTGAGCCTTGAGGTCCCTTCCAGCCCTGACAGTTCTGGATCTACTTCCACAAGAAAGAGCTTTGTCTTTCTCCATCCCCTTTGAGGAGGTGCAGAGGATGTGCTCACAGCTTGGTTTGCCTGTGCCCAGCCTTTGCCATCAGAGAGATGAAGGCCTGCTTGGTGGGGGCCCTGCTCACCTAGTTCCTCCTTGAGGCTCTGAAGGTCTCTCTGGGTGGATTCCTTCATGTCCTGCACAGCTTTCTGTAGAGTTTCCATTTGGTGGGAGAGGTTCCAGGGCTCTGATGTGGTACTTCCTGTGAAGTAAACATTGTCTCACTGGGACACTGCTGGTACCTCCCTTCAGGTACCTGGAGCTCATCTATCTGCCCATGAAGATGCCCAAGAGCTCTGATTGAAGGCCCCTGCTAAAGCATCTTTCCCAGGGCTCTCCTGTGGGGGATTTCTCTCTCCTCATTCCCCCTTAGAAATCTTCACCTCACAGGGACTCAATTGCACCTTGAAGGTGCCACCTGGAAAGGGTTTTCACTTGGCCCTCTGCCTGCTCAAAGTGTTCCCAGCAGAGCCCTGTGCTCAGGGGCATGGCCAGGCCCTGTTCCATGGAACTTCATCTCCTCCTTTCCCAGCAGCAGCAAAGGAAGCCCACTGCTTCCCCACCACCCAAAGGCACAGCCAGAGAAGGAGCCCAGGCCATGCTCCCTGCCAGGTGTTCCTTGAGGGAAGAACACTGCCCTGCCAAGATGCCAGCTGGCCAGAGCAGGGGCAGGGCAACTCCTTGCCTTAGAACCTGGGGAGGATGGGACTGCAGAGCCCAGACTGTGCTGGGAAAAGCTCCCTGCCCAGGCAGCTCTGCACACTGGCAGCCTGGAGTCCCAGACACCTGCCTGGGTGTGCAACATAACTAAGGACTCGCTGGAGGCCTTTGGGAGTGGCCATTTCTGGAGTGGGCAGTTGGCTTCATCTGCCTGTGGGGGGCCCTCAGGCATGGGAAGCCCCCGGGCCGCCCGGCGCCGCCGGAGCGAGCCCCCCCGGGCCGCCCGGCGCCGCAGGAGCGAGCCCCCCCCGGGCCGCCCGGCGCCGCAGGAGCGAGCCCCCCCGGGCCGCCCGGCTCCTTGTTCCTAGGTGCTGTTGGTCCCTCCTGGCACTCACCTAAAATGATAGTACGGTGTGAAGTATTTCCTGCAAAAAAGTTCAGAGTAATTAGTGTCCTGCTTTTCCCCTGGGATGGGAGAGAAGCTCACAGAGTCCCACCTTCCCCAGCTCTTTGCAGCTGGGCTGGAGGCTCCAGAGATCTTCAAGCCCAGAGGAGACTCCACAACCTCTCTGAGCAGCCTGCTCCAGTGCTCTGTGACCCTCACAGTGAAGAAGCTCCTCCTTATGTTGAGATGGACCCTCCCGTGTCCTCCTTATATCCATTGCCCCTTGTCCTACTTCAGGGTGCAACTGAGCAGAGCCTGTCCCTGTCCCCTCCCTCCTGCCCTCAGCTACTGATAGACATGGATCTGATCCCTCTCAGGCTTCTGCTCTCTCCAGACTAAACAGCCCCAGGCCTCTCAGCCTCTCCTCACCAGGCAGTGCTCCATTCCCTCCTGGTAGCCTCCCTTGGACTCTCTCCAGCAGACCTCTGTCCCTCCTGAACTGGGGAGCCCAGAACTGGATGCAATATTCCAGGTGAGGTCTCACCAGGGCAGTGTAGAGGGGGAGGGAGAACCTCCCTGGATCTGCTGGACACACTCCTAATGCACCCCAGGACCCCCTTGGCCTTCTTGGCCACCAGGGCACACTGCTGTCCCATGCAGAACTTGTTGCCCACCAGCACTCCCAGGTCCTTCTCCACAGGGCTGCTCCCCAGCAGATCCCCTCCCAGCCTGCCCTGCTGCAGTTGATTCTTCCTTCCCAGCTGCAGGACTCTGCACTTGTCCTTGCTGAGCCTCATTGGGTTCCTCTCTGCCCAGCTCTCGGTCTGCCCAGGTCTCTGAATGGCCTCACAGCCCTCAGGTGCAGCAGGCCCCTCCCTCTGACCAAATTCCTCCCACCCCAAAGGCCTTGGCTTCAGCTGTGCTCTGGAAGGGAACCTGCAGGTGACTTGCTCAGAGGGATTGACCTCCCCTGGCCTTGCACAGAGCCAGAGCCCAGAGGCTCCAAAGGATGTCCCCAGGCAAGACCAGTGGGACTCAACAAACGTATCTAGGTCTTGGGAGGGTTGAAGTTTCAAAGGCCATTTAGGTTCAGAGCCCCTGAAATGTTTCATCCACATCAAAGCAAAAATAAAGGGAAAACACAAATGGAAAAGGAAATGAACAAAGACCTTTCCCTAAGGAAGGAACAGAGTGCATGGAACAGCTTCCTGGGACACACAGATCCCTCCTGGTCCCACTCCATCCTCCCAGGGACCCAGGGCTTTCAGTGACTCCTTTGCCTTTCCACCCCTGCCCAAAGAGAACAAACCAAGGTCTTACCAGGTGTCCAAACATCTC
>NC_071653.1:327261-379446 GCF_014839835.1 Dryobates pubescens | reverse complement strand
TTGACTTGGAGCAGTGCAGAGGTTGCACCCTGGCTCTCCCAGCGCTCCCAGTAGCACCCCACTGCTCCCAGTGCTGCCCCCGCTGCTGCTCCAGTGGCACCCCCATGCTCCCAGTTTCTCTCCCAGTGATCCCAGTGCAGCCACAGAGGCTCTCCCCATTGCACCCCAGCGCTCCCAGTGCCGCACCAGAGCCACTCCCTGGCTGCCCCCAGTGTCCCCAGTGATGCCTCTGTGCCAATTCTTTGCTGTTCTCAGTGCTGCCAGTGCCAATCTGGTTCTCCCCAGAGCTGCCAGTAGTAGCCCAGTGCTGCCAGTGCCACTCTGGTTCTCCCCAGTGCTGCCAGTAGTAGCCCAGTGCTGCCAGTGCCACTCTGGTTCTCCCCAGAGCTGCCAGTAGTATCCCAGTGCCACCCCATGGCTCTCCCCAGTGCCACCCCCTTGCCACTTCCTCATCCCCCCCTCCCCCCCTCCCCCCCCCCCGTGCTCCCAGTGCTGAAGCAGTTCCATTCCCTGGCTCCCCCCAGTGCTCCCAGTGCCAGCCCAGTGCCAGCCCAGTGCTCTCACCTGGGACCTCCCTGACTCCATCCAAAATTCAGGAGCGTTTGGGCTCAAACCCAGCGATTTAGGAACATTTGGGGGCTCCAAACCACGAATTTTCAGATGTTTGGATCTCAAAACCACCAATTCTGGGAACTGTTGTGCAACACTTCCCCCCTGCCCCCAACCCCACCCCCATCCCCCCCCCGCCCTGCTTAACTTGGAAATTTTTGGGCTCAAAAATTCCCATTCCAGGAGTTTTGGGGTCAGAAACCTCTGTTTAGAGACCTTGGGGGTGGGGTGGGGAGAGGCACAAAACCTGGGGGGACTTTTGGTCTCAGAAGTTCCTAGTTAGGGACTCAAACCCAGTTCAGTCCTGCTTGAACTGGTAAAGGCACCCTCACACCCAGCTCGGTCCCAGTTAGCCCAGTTCGGTCCCAGTTAGCCAGCTCGGTCCAGTTAGCCCAGTTCGGTCCCAGTTAGCCCGCTCGGTCCAGTTAGCCCAGTTCGGTCCCAGTTAGCCCAGCTCGGTCCCAGTTAGCCCAGCTCGGTCCCCCTCCCCCCCAGTCTGATCCCAGTTTGTCCCCTGGTGCCACTCACCCCAGGGCCACCAGCTGGGGATGGGCCTCGGGCTGTCCCACTGCCTCTTCCCAGTCCAGCTGCAGTTTATCCCCAGTCAGGGACCAGTTTGCCGTCCCAGCTCTTCCCCTCCGCCCGCTTCCCTTTTGGAGCACGTGGGAAAGTGAAAGTGAAAGGGATGGGGGGAGGGAGAGCAAGTCCGGACCCGGCCCAGGAAACAGACTGGGAGCACTGGGGGGACACAAGGAGTGATACTGGGAGCACTGGGGGGACACAAGGAGTGATACTGGGAGCACTGGGATGGCACTGGGAGCGCTGGGGGGGACACAAGGAGTGATACTGGGAGCACTGGCGGGTGGCACTGGGAGCGCTGGGGGGACACAAGGAGTGATACCTGGGAGCACTGGGGTGGCACTGGAGCGCTAGGGGGACACAGGGAGTGATCACTGGGAGCACTGGGGTGGCACTGGGAGAGCTGGGGGGACACAAGGAGTGATACTGGGAGCACTGGGGGGACACAAGGAGTGATACTGGGAGCACTGGGGTGGCACTGGGAGCGCTGGGGGGACACAAGGAGTGATACTGGGAGCACTGGGGTGGCACTGGGAGCGCTAGGGGGACACAGGGAGTGATACTGGGAGCACTGGGGTGGCACTGGGAGTGCTGGGGGGACGCTGAAGCAGTACTGGGAGCCGGGGGGGGGCACTCAGAGCAGTGGCTGGAGCCACACTATGGAACTGGGAGAACTGGGACGAGTGAGGAAACTGCTCTGGAGCACTGGGAGCTGCTAGAAAGCCAAACTGGAAGCAACAGAGTGTGCTGGGAGTACTGGTGGGGTACTGGGAGCACTGGGGCTGTAGCAGGAGCACTGGGGCTGCACTGCGGGCACTGGGGATGCACTGGGAGCAGTGGCAGTGATCCTGGCATGTACTGGGAGCACTGGAGCTGTACTGGGAGCACTAGCACTGATCCTGCTGCTGCACTGGGGCTGCACTGGGGGCACTGGAGCCGTCCTGGGAGCACTGGCAGTGAGTCCCAGCAGTGCTGCAGTGGCCTCCTACAGGATCACAGAATCACAGAACTGTCAGGGCTGGAAGGGGCCTCAGGGCTGGAAGGGGCCTCAGGGCTCATCCAGTCCCAACCCCTGGCCCTGAGCAGGGACACCTCACACTACAGCAGGTGGCTCACAGCCACCTCCAGCCTGGCCTTAAACACCTCCAGGCTTCCACCACCTCCCTGAGCAACCTGTGCCAGGCTCTCACCACCCTCCTGGGGAACAACTTCTTCCTCACAGCCAATCTCAATCTCCCCACTTCTACTTTTGCTCCATCCCCTCCAGTCCTATCCCTCCCTGACAGCCTCCAAAGTCCCTCCCCAGCTTTCCTGGAGCCCCCAGCAGATCCTGGAAGGCCACCAGAAGGTCTCCTGGGAGCCTTCTCCTCTCCAGCCCGCACAACCCCAACTCTCAGTCTGTCCTCATAGCAGAGCAGCTCCAGCCCTCTGCTGCTCCTCGTGGCCCTTCTCTGGACACCTTCCAGCACCTCCAGCTCCTTCCTGGCACAGAGGCTCCAGAACTGGCCCCAGAGCACCAGCTGTGGTCTCAGCAGAGTGGAGCAGAGGGGCAGAATCCCCTCCCTGGCCCTGCTGGCCACACTTCTCTTGCTGCAGCCCAGGCTCTGCTTGGCTCTCTGGGCTGCAAGTGCTCCCTGCTGGCTCCTGCTGAGCTTCTCCTCCCTCAGCACCCCCAAGGCCTTTCCTCAGGGCTGCTCTCCAGCCAGTCCCTGCCCAGCCTATAGCAGTGCCTGGGATTGCCCTGAGCCAGCTGCAGGACCTTGCCCTTGGCCTTGTTGAACCTCATGAGGTTGTCCTGGGCCCAGCTCTGCAGCCTCTCAAGGTCCCTTGGGATGGATCCTTCCCTCCAGCAGTCAGCAGCACCACAGAGCTTGGTGCTGAGGGAGCCTCAGTGCCTCAGTCCCTGGCAACAACGAAGATGTTAACCAAGCCTGGTCCCAGTGCTGATCCCTGAAGGCCTCCACTTGTCCCTGCCCTCCACCTGGGCATGGATCCAAGCTCAAGTGCAAACCAAGATCAGTGACCTCCAGCATGGGTGACATCAACAGGAGAGTCTTTGGGCATCATGGACATTTCCTCTGACCAGATGCTTGTGCAGGAAGCTACAGGAGCTGCAGAGAACTTTGCTGCAGAGAGTGGTGCTGGCAGGAGCAGCTCCAGGGGGTCACAGGCTCCAGCTGCTCTTCATCCAAACCATGGCAGCAGGGTGAGGAACCCTCAGGGCCAGGAGTCCCAGGGAGCTGCTTGAGCTCCTGTGGAAAACCATAGCAGGGCACTGGGAAAGTCACCTTTGCTTCTGGAGGACTCTGGGTGCAGCATGTCCCCATCTGAGGGTGGGAGAAGTGTGGAGCCATGTCCAGCAGAAGGGGTGCAGGAGGTCAAGGGGAGCCATGTCCAGCAGAAGGGAGCAGGAGGTCCCCTATAGGTGTCCTTCCCCATGGGGTCTCTCACAGCTGTCCCTCCCCATGGGGCTGGCAGTGCTGGACACAGTGGTGCTGCAGCTCCTGGAGGTTCTGGGACCTCCTCAGCCAGCTGCTGCAGCAGGGGACACCAAGGGAGTCAGCCTGGGGACATGTGTGGGGCTGTGCCACCCCCATGGGCACACAAGAGAGGACACAGCCCCCCCACCCTGAGGGCACACCCATGGGTGGGGATGTGCCACTGCTATGGGGACACTGCTGGCAGCGGGGACACGCCATGGCTGCTGTCAGACCACTCCACTCCCCTGTCCCTCCCCCATCCCTGTCCCCAGCAGTGGCTGTCCTTGTCCCCATGGCCCTTCAGGGATGGCTGTCCCTGTCCCAGCCCCCTGTGGTGGTTTGAGCCTTAACCGGGAGTTAAGAGCTCAGATGGGGGCAAGGCTGAGAATCTCTCCCCTGCTCCCCCCTCCTCCCTCCCAGCAGAGAGGGAAAACAAAAACAATAAACAGAAAGGAGCAAATCCACCAAGCAATGATTTGGAGTCGGCCTGGAAGGAGAGAGGTAAAGAGTTTTCTTTCAACAAGATGTATATAAAACACTAACAGGTAAGGTTCACAAGGGCAAGGAACAAGGATGGATGGGAGGGGAAAAAAACCCAGAATACAAAACCAGTCTCTGAAGAGGTGCAGAGGCAGCAGGGAGAAGGATCAGGCCTGACCCTTGGCAGAGGAGCAGGCAGGCAGCTGCAGTAGCTCTCATCCAGGAGAGGCAGGAGCCAAGCCTGAGACCTAATGGCTGCAATGTCCTGCTTTTTATACCCGTGGTGGGCAGGGAGGGGGGAGTGGAACAGACTCAGTTTTCCAGGGGGAAAATGCCCTGCAGGGAGGGCAAAGCACTCACAAGCCCTTCCCTGCTTTGTTTTCAGGATGGGCATTAACTCACCACAATCCACCCCTCTGTTCCACTGCCACTCTCCTGTCACAGCCACTTCATCCAATCTTGACATGTGGTATTCGAATCCTCGATGCAAGTCCCTTCTTATCCTGGCCTGCTCTCTCCCAGGGCAGTCTCTCTCTCTCTCTGGTGCTGGTCAGTGTAGGTGGTGCCTGAACTGGGCAGGGATGTGGAGAAGAATCAGGAATCAGTCTGTCTTTGAAAGGGAAAGAAATAAATCAGGAATCAGTCTTTTGCTGTAGGGCATCAGGAACAGGTGCAGGTGAGACGACCCAGGAGCTCTCTGACTTGGTGTGTGGTGTGTACGTTGAGTCCTGGATGCTAGGCTGGTATTAAGCTAGGAGGGAGAAACTCTGAGCAACTTAGAACTATTCACACAGTGACTATAATACATTGATGAGTGCTGCCCCCTCTGAGTCCATCCCCTCTCAGCCAGAGTCACGTTCCGCTGTGGGATGCACTGAATGTCCCCAGTTTCTAACATGACCCAGTAGGTGTGACCAGGCCCCTCAGCCGAGACCACCCCTCGGGTTGGTTTGCCCCCACCAGCAGCAGGGAAAACCCACACTGACTTCCCCAGCAGGTTCTTCTCAGCAATCACAGGAACTCCATCTCCATCCACTGTGTGCAGCAGGTTAGACTGGGCAGGACCAGCTCGCTTCACAGCTCCTCTGCTGGTCACTAACCAAGTGGCTTGAGCTGGGTGTCTCTCCCAGTTCCTGAAGGTTCCACCCCCCATGGCTTTTAGGGTGGTCTTTAGCAAGCCAGTGCAGCACTTGACCTTCCCCACAGCTGGTGCAGGGTATGGGATGTGGTAAATCCACTCAATGCCATGTTCCTTTGCCCAGTCCCTTAGGAGATGGTTCCTGAAGTGGGTTCCATTGATTCAATCCTCCCAGGGGTGCCGTGTCTCCACAGGACATGTCTCTCTAGGCCCAGGATGGTGTTGCAAGGTACTGGGTAGGTCTCCAGCCCCCCTGTACTTGCCTCCACCATGGTCAGTAGGTGCTGTTTGCCGCTCTGAGTCCGAGGCAGGGTGATGGAGTCGATCTGCCAGGCCTCTCCATACTTATATTGCGACCATCTCCCCCCATACCACAGAGGCTTCACAAGCTTGGCCTGCTTGCTGGCAGCACAGGTGTCACACTCATGGATGACCTGTGAGATGGCCTCCATAGAGATGTCCATGGATCTGCCCCCAGCCCACCGGGATGTGGCATCTCTCCCTTGGTGGCCAGAAGTGTCCTGGGCCCAGCGAGCTAAGAACAGCTCGCCCTTGTGCTCCCAGTCCAAGTCTGTTTGGGAGATTTTAGCAGCCAGATCTGCTAGGTGGTTGTGCTTGTGCCCCTCTGTGGCTCTGCTCTTGGGGATGTGTGCAGCCATGTGCCGTACCTTGGTTGGCAGCCTGTCCAGGCGGGCAGCGATGTCTTGCCACAGGTCAGCGGCCCAAACAGGCTTCCCTTTCCTCTGCCACCTGCTCCTCCTCTATTCCTTCAGCCACCCCCACCAGGCATTGGCTACCATCCAGGAGTCAGTGTAGAGGTACAGCACTGGCCAGTTCTCTCATTCAGCTATATCCCAGGCCAGCTGGACAGCTTTTCCCTCTGCATACTGACTGGATTCACCTTCTCCATCCCTTGCTTCTGCCACTTGCCTTGTCGGGCTCCAGACAGCTGCCTTCCATCTCCGCTTGCTGCCTACAAGCCGGCAGGACCCATCTGTAAATAGAGCATAGCCCTTCTCGTTATCAGGGAGATCATTGTATGGGGGAGCCTCCTCAGCACGGCTCACTGTCTGCTCTGGTGGCATTCCCAAGTCAGCAGCCTCTGGCCAGTTGGGGATCACTTCCACTCTGCCAGGGCGTTCGAAGCTCCCCACCCCAGCTCGCTGAGTTATCAGGGCCATCCACTTACTGCAGGTGGCATTGGTGGCATGATGTGGGGTTGAGCCTCTCCCAGTGAACATCCAGGTCAGGACTGGACGCCTTGGAGCTAGGAATAGAGGTGACTCAGTCCCCATTACCTCAGAGGCAGCCCAGACACCCTCATAGGCAGCTAGGATTTCCTTCTCTGTCACGGTGTAGTTGGCCTCGGAGCCTTTGTACTCCTTACTCCAGAAACCTAGGGGCCTGCCCCTGGATTCACCAGGAGCCTTCTGCCACAAGCTCCACGTAGGACCGTTCTCACTGGTCCCAGTGTACAGCACATTCTTGATCTCTGGTCCAGTTCAAACAGGTCCCAGAGCCATAGCCTGGACGACCTCTTGTTTTATCGGGCCAAATGCTACCTGCTGCTCAGGTGCCCACACAAAATCATTTTTCTTCCTTGTTACATGGAAGGGAGGTTTCACCATTTGACTGTACCCAGGAATGTGCATTTTCCAGAAACCCACATGCCCCAAAAAGGACTGTGTCCTTTTCTTACTAATGGGCTGCACCATAGTGGCTGCTCTGTTCACCACCTCCTGAGGGATGTGGCAACAGCCATCAAACACCCAGGAACTGGGTCTCTCTGGCAGGCCATCTCACCTTACTTCTCTTGATTGCAAAGCCAGCCTCCAACAGGATATTGATTATCCTCTTACCCTTGTGGTAAACTTCCTCTGCTGTCTCACCCCATACAATGATGTCATCAAGTAACTGCAGATGCTCAGGGGCTCCACCTTTCTCTAAGGCAGTCTGGATCACCTCATGGCAGATGGTTGAGCTATGGACCCAGCCCTGAGGCAACCCATTCCATTGGTACTGTACTCCCCTCCAGGTGAAAGCAAACTGTGGCCTGCATTCTTCTGCAGAAAGGCATTAGCAATGTCACTTGTGGCATACCACTTGGCCGCCTTCGATTCCAGCTCGTACTGCAGCTCCAGCATGTCCGGCACGGCAGCGCTGATCGGAGGAGTCACTTCATTCAGGCCACAGTAGTCCACGGTCAGTCTCCATTCCCCATTTGCCTTCCTCACTGGCCGTATTGGGCTGTTGAAGGAGGAGTGAGCCTTGCTGATCACCTTCTGGCTCTCCAGGCATCAAATCAGTTGGTGTATGGGGTGCAGAGAGCCTCTGTTGGTCCTGGATTGCCTGCGATGTACTATGCGAGAGGCAAGAGGGAACTTCATTCCTGCACCTCATGGCTGCCCACTACAGAGGGGCCATCTGACAGCTTGGGCATGGTGGACAGCTGTTCTTTGCCTGCAGTCTCCACAGCTGCCACCCCAAATGCCCACTTGTGCCCCCTAGGCTCCTTGAAGCATCCCTCCCGCAGAAAGTCACTGCCAAGAATGCAAGGTGCATCTGCACCAGTCACTGTGCCGTGCTTTCCCCATTCATTCCCGGTCAGGCTTATCTCAGCCTGCAGAACAGTCAGGTCTTGTGAGCCCCCTGTGACTCCCTGAATGCTTATGGGCTCAGCCCCTTTGTGCCTCGATGGTATCAGGGTGCATTGGGCCCCTGTGTCCACCAGAGCTCGGTACTTCAGGGCTTCTGAAGTGCCAGGCCATTTCACATACACATCCCAGTGTACTCTGTTGTCCCTGGCCTCCACCTGGCTGGAGGTAGGGCACCTCTAATGCTGGTGGTGATGTCCACACTTGTCACAGGGTCCTGTGTTACTAGGGGAAGGGTCTCTTGAGTGAGAGGAACCACTCTGGGAAACTGGGGCAGCCCTTCTCCTGGATGAGTTATCCCTGTGGTGCCCACCTTGCAGTTCCCACACTCTGTCCCAGAGGGCAGAGGTGGGTTGGCCATGCCAGGTGTCCATGTCCTCTCCATGGCCACAGAGGAACTTCCACAGAGACCCCCTTGACATCCCCTGATTGGCTTGAGGTGATCTCCCAGGGGAAGGTCGCCTGTTCCTGACTGCTGAAACCTGGACCCATTCTGAAGGAGCAGGGGAAAAGGAGGCCTCGCTGCCCTTTTTCAGTTCAGACATGGAGCTCTTGCTCTCTTTGACAATGTCCTTAGCCATAGTTTCTATGGCTGAGATCAGGGGTTTCTGATTTACGCTGTCCTCTTGTCCCACAGCACTGCCCTTGCAGGGACATTTCCTTCTCCTCATTTCTGGTCTCAGCCTCCCAAGCCACACTTCCTATCTCCTGATTTTTTTCCCACCATCCAGAACAACTCCACCAGCTCTGAAGCCACACTTCAGCTGCCTGCAGGTTGTGACTGTGATGCTCTGAGCCTCTCCTTTACCTGCCTCAAGAAGCCCAGGTCCTTCAGCCTCCCCACACAGGCTTTGTGCTCGAGGCTTCCAATCTCAGCTTGTCAGAGCTCCTCTGGGCTCTCTCCACTCCTCCCCACTTCTCTCCAACAGGAAGCCCCCAGAGGGACTCACTGGTCCTCTTGTGGCCACACTAGGGCTCAGTGGAGGGGGATGACAACTGCCCTGGTGTAGAAGACCCAGCTCCTCCTAACACAGACCTGGGTACACAATGGCCTTGTTCACAGTGAGCATTCCCTGCTGGCTCCTCTTGCATCCCTCCCAGTGCCCAGGTCCTTCTGCTCAGAGTTCTGTGCTGAAGGCACCAGGTGCCCAGAATTATGCCCCCAATACTGTAAAACATACCCCAACATGTTTGGCCACATTCCCCCTTTCACCCTCCTTTCCAGAGTGGGTACTCAGCCCAGAGCTGAGGAATGAAGACCAGGTGTGCTGGTTTGAGCCTTAACTGGAGTTTAACAGCTCAGATGAGAACAGATTGAGAATTCCTCCCCCATTCCCCTCCCTTTCCCTAGTAAGGAAAGGGAAAGGAAAAGGAGAAAAGAAAAAAAAAGGGGGGATAAGAAAAAAGGGCAGGAGGTGACTCTACAAAAGAGTAGTTTGGACTTGGCTGGGAAGTAGGAGAAGTAATTTTTTTAACATATAGCAATAGCAGGGAGGGTTCACAAGGGCAAGGGAGAAGGATAAATAGGAAAATATACAAACCCAAGCCTGGATGGCCTTGGATTTCCCTGGATGTGAGTGGATTCAGTCCTTCAGAAAGCTTGGACGCAGCTTGGAGAGAGAACCAGGCCTGACCACATGGCCAGCACGGGAAACCAGCAGCAGCTGAATGCTCTTTCAAGCAGGTGAGGCAGGAGCAGAGAGCAGCAGCAAATGTCCTCTTTTTATAGGCTTGCTGGACAGGCAGGGGGAGTGGAACAGAGCACCTTTGACCCGGGGGACCCCTCCTCCTGGGAAGGGGAAACCAAGTCCTTCTCTGCCCACCTGGGTCAAGTTTCTTTTGTCCTCCTGATGAGCTGGCCTCTTTCAGCCTCCCCTCCACCCCCCAGGATGGTGGTAACCCAGCACACCAGGGTACACCCAGCCAGGCAAGTAAACAACCCAACCTGCCTTCCCAGGGGTAAACAGCAACATGCACCCCCTGCATGGGATGCTCGTGGCACTGCCTAGTAAGGGCAGAATTCCAGCCTCTCACTTTCTGCAGGCTAAAGCTCTCTGTTGACAAGATTGCCCACTGGCCAACTTCAGCCTCCAGAAACTTACAAGTACTACCCCAAGCTGCAAACAAGCCACTCTTTGCTAGGAAGCCTTCTCATTCCACACACAAGCAAACCAGCAGCCTCTGCAGTCTGGAGAGAAGCCAGCACCCTCCAGAGCCTGCAAAGGAGAGGCCTTCGCTGCAGCTCCAGGCAGCCAGCGTCACATTTGCCAGTCCCACCGGTGGGAGACAGCTGCTGTGTCTCCAAGAGGACTGCAGCCCTGAGGGTGAGAGTGCCCAGGGGTGGGGGAAGGGACTAGCCTGAATCCCGGCAGTCCAAACATCTGCCACAGCTACAAGCAGCGGAGCCACAACCCTGTGTGCCAGCTTGTAAAGCAGGAACAGTGCCCAGCCGCATCCTGCCCGACCCTGCTCCATCACGGGAGAAGAGGAACCACCACCCGTGCCTGCTCCGCAGCCCTGTAAACCCCAGGGTGCCTCAAAGCCAGGACTAGCTGTGAAAGTTCTGCCAGCTCCTCTGAGCCAAGGGTAGCCACTGCAGCTCCCCACCCACCCGGACCTGCTTTGCCGGCCCCGGCCCCGGCACAGTGCCAGCCGACCCCGAAGGGCCAGGACCCGCCTGCTGCCGCGCAGGATCGGAGATACCCAAACCCCCCACAGGGGGCAGTGGCCCCGCCCTGCAGGGCCGGCTCTGTGGGACTGCTCCGTGGCCACTGCACACTGACCCGAGGTAGCCACCCGAACCCTGCAAGGGAATGTGCCGAGCGGCAGGAGTCTGCATCTCATGGTGTAGTTGCCGTCACAGAAGCGTGGTGTGGCGATTCCCAGGGCTGGAGCACTGCACTGCATGCTTCCAGTCTCTTTAGGAGAGACAGGCGAGGCAGAAGAGGAGGAGGGGTGGCTCTGGGTGTCAGGGAATCTCTTGAGGCCACAGAACTTGAGGAAGAGGATGAAAGGATCGAGTGCCCATGGGTTAAAATCAGAGAGGGCTAACAAAACTGACATCCTGGTTGGAGTCTGCTGTAGACCACCCAACCAGGATGAAGAGGTAGAGGAAGTGCTCTACAAGCAGCTGGAGGCTGTCTCAAGATCGCCAGCCCTTGTTCTTGTGGTGACTTTAACCTGCCAGATACCTGCTGGGGCCTTAGCACAGCAGAGAGGAGGCAGCCCAGGTGGTTTCTGGAGTGTATGGAGGACAGCTTCTTGGCACAGCTGTTAAGTGAGCTTACCAGGGGTCAGGCCCTGCTTGACCTGCTGGTGGGAGATGTGATGGCAGGAGGCTGTCTAGGGTGCAGCGACCATGAGACAGTGGAGTTTTCACTATGCAGGGAAATAAGGAGGAGCAACAACAAAACCCTGACCTTGGACTTCCAGAGGGCAGACTTCAGCTTACTTAAGCAGTGATCCTGAGAGTCCCCTGGGGAGCAGCACTTAGGAACTGTGACAGTTCCAGGCTGTGCCTTTAAGAAAGATAGTTGCAGAGTTCTCTAGCTGAAAGTTTTGGTGTAAAAAGGAAAACAAAAGGAAGATGTCTAAATGAATTTCATTGGTCAGCTGTGAGACTCCCATAGCAATGGATCCCTCACAGCCCTTCCTCCCAGTCAGTTCTGCCTTTCTTCTGCTCTTGGCTGCAGTGCACTCTCCTCGGGAGGGAGTTTCTGTGTTGTTCTTCCCTGTGGATTTTTGTGCATGCTGTAAATGCTGCATGTTTTGTAGAGACTCATTGCATTTCGCTCTGCTTGTCAAATGCAGCAGTTTCATTTGCTTCTCCCACTGAGTGAGCTGTGCTTTATGTGGAGGGAGGATTAAACCTTCACACCGCCACACACCGTGAGGCTTTGGCACTGTGGCACCCTGGTACTGTGGCACTGTGTAGCGGTTTGGGCCAGGTGCCCCCTGCTGTGCCCACATGAGAAACACCTCCTGTGTGCTGCAGGGGTGCAGCCCAGTGGGTGGGCACAGGAAGCTGTGTATTTCATCCCATTATGTCCTGCTCCCTATAAACTGACCTGCAAAGTCCTGCACTTCCTCTTTCTTCCCTCACTGCTATCTGGTAATGGGGGCAGCTATCTCAGGGCCTTTTGGGCCTGGCTAGGCCCAAGGCCAGGGGGAAGGGCAATCTCAGATCTGGCCAGCTGAGATTAGCCTAAGGGGGAAGGGGGGGAAGAGCGAGCCCTGGGGGTTTTGGGTGTACCCTCAGGTGGGGATGGGATGCTTCTGGGTGTGCTTTGGGCTCTCTTTTGTCACTGTGCTCGTGGCTCTCTGTAAAACTTTCACTGCTTTTCCATTTAAACTTTCCACCACTTTTTGCAATCCATTTGGCTGAGTCTTATTTTTGGCCCGTGGTGGGAGCATCAGCCTTTTCACCTCAGCACACCAAGTCACCCTGGGGCTGCTGGGTTAAGATGGTGACCACTTGACTGATGCCTTGGGAGGAGGTTTTTGAGCTGCTGCCACCTTCTGGGCTGGTTTCTTTCTCTCGGTGGAAGTCCCTCAAGCAGCTGCTTCATCCACAAAAGGAGCAGGAGCAGAGGGGAGACCCTGGAAGCATCCCAGGCCAGGCTGGACAGGGATCTGAACAACCTGATCCGGTTGGAGACATGGAGCAGTGACCTTGAAAGGTGCCTTCAACCCAGACCACTCTGTGAGGCATTTCAGGATTCTGCAGAAAAGCTGAGGGAGGAGAAAGGAGAAGGGAAATCTGCAGGACAGGTGGGGGGAGATGCCTCTCCTCCAACCCCTTTTGCCACCGAGGTTGGAGATGCAAGTCTGGAGCAGCTCCCACATCCCCCCACCCTTAGAGGTGCTGGAGAACATATGGAAAGTTGACATGTCTGTAGGAGCTGAGGCAGGATGGAGGCTCCCAAGAGGCTCTGAGCTCAGAACATCCTGGGCAGGACAAGCTGAGGATGCCAACGTGCCACCACCCTGCACCAGGCCGGGGTGTGGGCTGAAAAGCCTTGGGCTGGTTGGGGATGGAGCTGGGAGAGCTGAAATTGGTGGGATCCCAGATGTTCACATCCACCACCTTGCCCTGGACTAAGCAAGGACCTGGCCCCCAGCTCATGCATACAGGGCATGAGCTGGGGGAAAACCTCAAGGAAAGAGGGGGGGAGGGAGAGCATTGGGCTGCAGTGTGGTGGGAACCACTTGCAGAGGTGGTTATGCCCAACCCAAGAATCACAGAGTGGGGAGGGCTGGAAGGGACCTCTGGAGATCATCTGGCCCAACCTCCCTGCTGAAGCAGGTTCCACATCAGGCTGCACAGGAAGGTATCCAGGTAGGGTTTGAAAGTCTCCAGAGGAGACTCCACAACCTCCTGGGCAGCCTGCTGCAGGGCTCCAGCAGCCTCCAAGTGAAGAAGTTTCTCCTGAAGTTCAGGTGAAACCTCCTGGGCTCCAGTTTGTAGCAGTTATCCTTTCTCCTATCCCTGGCCAAGGTCCAGGGGTCTTGGAGCAGCAGGGGGTTGTAGCTTTGCTCCATTCTCCATGTCCCAGCAGATCCTGGCCAGAGTTTGGGATGCAGCCACATTCCCAGTTGGGGCTGGGAAGCTGGAGTGGAAAAGCCTCTTTGCCTTGGAGCTCGTGGAGGGTGAGTTGGGAACCTGTGGAGATGGACACTGGGGGCACCTCACAAAGGCCCCTGGGTGGGAGACCCCCAAACTGCATCTGGGAGCAGGACTTTTCCACCCTCCAACACCTTCCCCCTCAGCACCCTGGGCTCTGGGTCTCACTTGGAAGGGTCCTGGTGAGCCCAGAGCAGCCCCGGCAGTGACTCTTCACTGTGTCCCCTCTTCCTGCAGACAGAAGTTGCCTTTTTCTCACTTTTCCCCCCAAAAGTTGGATTTTTTGATTTCCCAGCATGATTTGGGTGTGGTCAGGGCCAGAGCCCCCAGAGGAGGAGACTGCACAACCTGCAGCCTGCTCTGAACCCTCACACCAAAGGAGTTTCTCCTCACATGGAGAAGGAAATTCCTGGGTTCCAGTCTGTCTGCCACCCTTTGTCCTATCACTGGGCACTGAGCCCAGCCCCTTCCTCCTGCCCCCTTCCCCCATCTTCAGATATTTGTAATCATTGATCAGATCTCCTCTCAGGCTGCTCCTCTCCAGGCCAAACAGCCCCAGGGCCTCAGCCTTTGCTCCTCACACATGTTCCAGGCCCCTCATCATGCTCACAGCCCCCACTGGACTCTCTCCAGTAGTTTCCTGTCCCTCTTGAACTGGGGAGCCCAGACCTGGACACAATACTCCAGCTGTGGTGTCACCAGGGCAGAGCAGGGGGCAGGAGAACCTCTCCAGACCTGCTACACACAGGGGGCAAGGAGAGGGTCCCCCCCTCTACAACCTCCTCTGGCCTTGTAGAGTCTGCAGCTCCTGCACTGCCCTCAGCTCACAGCTTCCCTCCTGCCCCTCCGGCGCCCCTCGGCTCCGGCACCTCACACCCAGACCTTTCCTTCCTCTGCTCTCCAGCACTCAACCTCAGTCGATGCAGTTCTTTCCCCTCCCATTTCTCCTCTGCTCTGCTGTCAGCTGAAGGGTTGGAAATGCCCAAGAAAAGGGCAAACAAGAACAGCAAAGGAGCTGCTTTGTGTCCAGCAGCAGCTCGGCAGCACAGCTGCTCCAGATGCAGCATCGCTCTCCGGCTGCTCTCCACCTCCTGCCTCGGCAGCTTTCCAAACCTGGACTTCTTGTTCTACAAGTAAGGCTCAGCCCTGCTGCCAGCCCCGCGCCGGGCACCGGCACGGCCCCAGGGGTCCGGGGCTCTGCCCGACCCACGAACACCCCCCGGGACCAACCTGAACCCTGCAGCCCCGGGCGGCCGCAGCAGCCCCAGGCGGCCCTCGCTCACCATTTCCCACTCCCTGCTGGGCACAGCCAGCGAGGCCCCGAGCCAGCACCTCCGCTCACCCCTTCCCTCCCCTTCTCCTCCCACAGGCAGGAGCAGAGCCGGCGGCAGCCAACCCAGGCCACAGCACAGCCCTGCCCCCAGCAGCGGCTCGGCCCCTCCGGGCACTGCCCAGCTCTGCTCCCTCGTTCCAAGGCCTTCTCCTTACGCCGGGGGCCCTGGCTGGCTGCAGGCAGAGCAGCGCAGCCCACAGCCGCTCTCGGCTCCGCTCACCCCAGAGCCTTTCCCTCCCTCCGCCCCTCGCAGATGCTCCTCCGCGGGCCGCAGCCCTGCCGGCCGCCGCCCCTCGGCAGCCCTTTGTGCGCAGAGCGGAGGCACGGCCTGGCGGGAAGGCACCGCCCCTCTGCGCCATTGGCCGTCTCGCCCGCCACCCCCAGACTCTGCACGCTGATTGGCTGATCTGCACAGGGGTGGGCGGGCACTCTGGGCTCTGCCCCTCCCGGTGTCCCCCCCATGCACGGCCAATGGGAAGCAGGCTGCCAAGGGGGCAGCGATGCCCTTGGGCCGCGCACGGCGCTGGAGAGGGCTGTGGGCAGGGGGGAAGTGGGGGCTGCCCCGGACGGGGAGCCCCAGAGCTGCTGGGGCCAGCAGCCCCCTCCCTGGGGACACTGCTCCGGCCGGGGCAGAAGCGGCGCTGGGAGCCCTGCGGGGCTCGGCTCTGCCTGGTGACTGCTGGCGCTGCCCAGCCCCGCTCCTTACTGGCCGTGCTGGGGCTCCCAGTGCCATCCCTGGGCAGGGCTGGAGTGAAAGCCTACAGGGACAGAGTCCAACGCACTCAGCGGTCCCAGCACCTGTGCAGCCTCAGCTCCCTCAGCCATGGAGCCTGGTGCTGTGCTGGCAGCTGTCGCCCTGCTGGTGGCCCCGGTGGTGCTGGGAGCCCACCCGGCTGGTGCTGAGAAGCTCTCAGGTGGCCTCAGAGTTGGGCACGGGGAGGAGATTGCCGGGCTTGGGTGCCACAGGTGCCCTGTGAGGCGCTGGGCTCTGCTGTGCCGTCCTGCCCCCCACTCCCGGGTGCCAGTCCCTCCTCCCTGGCCCCTCCCTGGCTCTCCGCAGTGCCCAGGCTGAGCCGTGGAGTCCTCCCGGGGTCAGGATCCCGCAGCGGTCCTGTGGCAGCTGCGTGGCACTGGGGGGCCCGAGAGTGGAGACGGGGAGGGGGCTCCATGGTGCCTCGCTGCTCTCCCCTGACCTGGCCCCTACCCTCGCAGGGGTTTTCCTGGAGATGGAAAAGGCTGAGTGTCAGTTCCTCAACGGCCCCGAGCGGGTCAGGTTTGTGGACAGCTACATCCACAACCGGGAGCAGTATGTGCACTTTGACAGCGACCTGGGGATCTTTGTGGCCGACACTCCCCTGGGTGAGCGCCAAGCGCAGCACTTGAACAGCCTGCCGGAGTTCCTGGAGCAGAAACGAGCTGAGGTGGACACCTTCTGCCGGAACAACTACAAGGCAGTGACCTCATTCGCCGTGGAGAGGAGAGGTGAGAGCGTGGCAGAACCTTTCCCTGGGCAACGGGCACAAGCCAAGCCCAGGGCTCAAAACCCTCCGAGGCGAGAAGGTTCTTGTGATGGAAGCTCCTGGGTGGCCCTTTGTGCCTGTGGCCCCCTGTCTTTTGTGTGGCTGCAGAGAGAAGAGCCTGGCCCCAGCCTCTTGCCCCCCAGCCTGTGGCTCTTGCTGAGCACAAAGGTGCCCTGGGCTGGCAGGAGGGCAGAGCACGGCTGTGCCTCACAGGACTTAGCGAGTCCCTGGGCATGTCCCGTCCTGCATGGGGACACCGGGGCCAGCCCTGGGCCGGGCTGGGGGGCAGGGTGGCCCCTGCCTGGTCTCTGTCAGCCCCTTCCCTGCCGGCTCTGGCTCTCCCCCAGTGCAGCCCCAGGTGCAGATCCACCTCGTGCAGTCGAGCTCCCTGCCCCAGAGCACCAGGCTGGTTTGTGCCGTGATGGATTTCTACCCCGCGGAGGTGGAGGTGAAGTGGTTCAGGAACGGGCAGGAGGAGACGGAGAGCGTGGTGTCCACGGAGGTGCTGCCGAACGGGGACTGGACCTACCAGGTGCTGGTGCTGCTGGAAACCAGCCCGCAGCCTGGGGACACCTACCTGTGCCAAGTGGAGCACAGCAGCCTGCAGCACCCCATCAGCCAGCGCTGGGGTAAGGCCCTGCCCTGGCCCCGGGGCAGCCTGGGGCAGCTGGGGGGCACAAGGTGCTGGTGGGGTCCCCATCTCCCATGGAGGCCTGCTGGGGAAGCTTGGGAGCTGTGGGGCTGCAGAGGGAGGGTGGTGGATGGGCTCTGCCTTGACTTCAGCCCTCAGCCCCCTCCCCACTGTCCTCCCCACAGAGCTGCCGTCAGAGCCCGGCCGCAGCAAGATGCTGACAGGGGTGGGGGGCTTGGTGCTGGGGCTCCTCTGCCTGGGCCTGGGGCTCTGCCTCCACCTGCGCAGCAAGGTGAGCTGGGAGGGGGGGCACAGCAGCTGGGGACCTCTCTCTGCCCAGAGAGGTGCTGGAGGCTGCACCTCTGGAGGCTTTCCAACCCCCCCCCCCGGCCATTGTGCTCCTGGGTGATGGACTCTGGGTGGGGGTTGGACTCGATGCTCTCCAGAGGTGCCCCTGCCCACCACCACTCTGTGACTCTGGGATTCTTCTCTCCCCTCAGGGCTCCTGAAGCAGCTCCTGCCCCTGGCCCCCTGCTCGGCCACTGGCTGCCCTCTGCCTGGCACCACCCTGTGCTGCAGCCCCACGGCCCCACACTGCCCCCCGGGCTCAGCCCCTGTGGCCCAGCCCAGCTTGGCTGTGGCTGCTCAGCAGCTGTGGACTCTCCAGGGCCGTTCCATACTGGCCCTGGACTGCTGCAGCTCTGCCCAATAAAGTGTCCCAGGATGGCTTCTTTAGCCTTGCCTTGGAATCATGGAGCCATGGAATCGTTCCCTGGGCAAACACCTTTGGGATCATCCAGGCCAAGCCTCCAGCCAGCACCACCCATGGCCGCTCAAGCATGGCCCCAGCACCGTGTCTGCACCTTGCTTGAACACCTCCAGTGCTCAGCCAGTCCAACCATCACCTGCCTCTGCCAGGGCTGCTGCTAACCCATGGCCCTCAGCACCACATCCCTGTGGCTCTGAAACCCCTCCAGGGATGGGGACTCAGCCCCCTCCCTGGGGAGCCTGTTCCAGTGCTTGAGAGCCCTTCAGGGAAGAAGTTTCTTCTGAGGTCCAACCTCAACCTCCCTGGGGGCACTTGAGGCCATTTCCTCTGGTCCTAGACCTTGTTCCCTGGGAGGAGGGAATGACTCCCCTGGCTCCAGCCTCCTTTCAGGGAGCTGTAGAGAGCCAGAAGGTCTCCCCTCAGTCTGTTTTTCTCCACACTAAACAGCTCCAGGTGCCCAAAGCCACCACGTGTGCAGTGCCTCCACGCTGGGTGGGTGTTGATCTGCTTGAAGGTAGGAAGGCTCTGCAGAGGGCCAGGATGGATCAATGGGATGAGGTTCACCAAGGCCAAGTGCTGGGTCCTGCACTCGGCTCACACCAACCCCAGGAACCCTTCAGGCTGGGGCAGAGTGGCTGAGAACTGCCCAGCAGGAAAGGACCTGGGGGGGGTTGGTGCCAGCAGCTGGAGATGAGCCAGGGAGTACCCAGGTGGTCCTTGGAGGGAGGGCTGAGGCCTGGGCCCCCAGCCCCAGGGCTGAGGCAGAGAAGAGATTCCCCAGTGTGGTGGCTTTGGGGGGAAATATTCCCCCTGGCAGGCATCTGACAGCGCCCCCCGAGGGCACTTGGACCTCCTCAGCTGTCCCACAGGAGAAGGCAGAGCCCCTACGGCCTGCCCCACCCCCCCCTTCCCTTTACTGGTGGCTTCCTTGTTGCCCAAATTCTCCCAGTCTTACAGCAAAACCATTTCCCCCTCCTCAGCTTCTGCTTCAGGCTCTCTGCTCCCCACACAAGCTCAGATCATCACAGCATGGTGAGCTTGGAAGGGACCCCTGGAGGCCATTGAGTCCAAGCCCCCTGCCAAAGCAGGGCCAGCCAGGGCAGGTCACACAGGAACACATCCAGGCAGGTTTGGAATCTCCAGGGAAGGAGACTCCCCACCCTCTCTGGGCAGCCTGCTCCAGGGCTCTGAAGCCTCACACCAGAGAAGTTTCTCCTCAGGTAGAGGTGGAACCTCCTGGGTTCCAGTCTGTGTCCACTGCCCCTTATCCTATCACAGGGCACCACTGACAAGAGCCTGGCCCCAACCTCTTGCCCCCCACCCTTCAGCTATTGATCAGCTTTGATCAGATCCCCTCCCAGGCTGCTCTTCTCCAGGCCAGACAGCCCCAGGGCTCCTCAGCCTTCCCTCCTCACAGAGCTGTTCCAAGCCCTTCATCATCCTCACAGCCCCCAGTGGACTCTCTTCAGCAGTTCCCTGTCCCTCTTGAACTGGGGAGCCCAGAACTGGATGCCAGACTCCAGATGTGGTCTCACCAGGGCAGAACAGAGGGGCAGGAGAACCTCCCCTGACCTGCTGGCCACACTCTTCATGCACCCCAGGAGAACATTGACCTTCTTGGCCACCTTGCTGAGTCACAGAGAACTTCTTGTCCAGCAGGACTCCAGGGCCTTGCTGGGAGCCCTGGGAAAAGGCTGAGCAGGAAAAGGGCAAAAACTCCAAGAATGCAGAAAAAACCTCAGCAGCAGAATGGGAGCAGGCAGGGGTGGGAGGCTTGGAGCAGCACTGGGTGAGGCTGGGACGTGGCCAGAGGAGCTCCGAGGAAGGCTTGGGAAGAAGTTCTGTGAGGAGCAGCACTGAGTTTTGGGCAGGATTCTGAGCTCCTTGGCTCTGCTGGTGACCTCAGGAGCACCCTGGCAAAGCCCTGTGGCAGAGAAGGGCCTGGCTGTGGTTTGGAGGTGTTCCAGACCCTGCTCAGCTCCTTGCTGCTGGGGCTGAGGGACGTCCTTCCTCCTGCAGGGTGCTGCTGCCCCCTCTGCAGCAGCAGGGATGGCAGAAGCTGTTGGTGACACAGGTAGGTGAGCACCATCCCCTTTCCCAGGGGCTTTCAGAGCTGCTCTGCATGGGGGGGAGGGGAGGAGCTGCTTTCCATGCTCTGGGCTGAGGAATGTAGCTTGGGTGGCTCTGAAGGGACATCCAGCACCACATGGGGTGAGCTGAGGGTGCTGGAGTGGGGATGGGAACTGAAATCACCCTGAAGTGGGAAAGGAGGAGCAGGATTGTCCCCATGGACTGGGCACTGGTGAGGCCACACCTTGAGTGCTGGGTTCAGTTTTGGGCCCCTTGCTCCAGGAAGGACATTGAGGGGCTGGAGCAGGTGCAGAGAAGGGCAACAAAGCTGGAGAAGAGCCTGGAGAACCAGGAGAAAGGTCTAGAGAAGGGTCTGGAGCACAAGGAAGGGTCTGGAGACCTTGTGAGGAGCAGCTGAGGGAACTGAGGTTGTTCAGCCTGGAGAGAAAGAGGCTGAGGGGAGACCTTTTGGCTCGCTACAGCTCCCTGACAGGAGGCTGGAGCCAGGTGGGGTTTGGTCTCTTCTCCCTAGACAAAATGGCCTCAAGTTGCCCCAGGGGAGGTTGAGGTTGCACATGAGGAACAATTTCTGCCCCTTGAGGGTTGTCCAGGCCTGGCCCAGGCTGCCCAGGACAGTGGTAGAGTCCCCATCCATGGAGGGGTTTCAAAGCCGTGGAGATGTGGTGCTGAGGGCCACGGTTTGGTGGTGACCTGGCAGTGCTGGGGTGAGGCTTGGACTCCATCATCTCCAAGGTCTCTTCCAACCAAAGCCATTCCATGATTCTGCTTCCCCTCCTGCCATGCCTGCAAGCCAGAGGAAGGGGATGTCTGAAGGTGCCGAAGGCACCCATGGGTGTCGATGGAACCCATGGAGGCCTGCAAGAGCTGCAGGGAGCTTGGGGTGCCCTTGGGTTTGCTGGCCAAGCTCCTTCCACGTGCTCTGTCCTCAGGTTTTAGCCTCAAGTGCATCAAAGACAAGAAGGTCCCCATCGGGGGCACCGTGGTCATCGCCGCCTTGCTTCTCGCCATCATCGCGCTGGCAGGTAAGTGGCTGAGGGTGGAGGTGCCCACCAGAGGAGGGAGGTGCCCACCACTCAGAGGCCTTCTCCAACCTTACTGACTCCATGATTGTGCTCGTGGAGGTGTTGGGTTGATGCTTGGACTCCATGATCTTAGAGGTTCTTCTCCAACCTTCCTGATTCTGTGGCTCTACCACCAAAGTCTTCTCCCCTGGAGAGAACCTAACAGCAGAAGTCAGCAGGACTTGTTCTGCCTCTCTGCAGCCAAGAGGTGTCCATCCTGCCCCTCCTGCCCCTCTCCCACCCTTCCCAGCTGCCTGGACAATGGCATTGGGTACAGGCAGAAGTGCTTTTACTTCATGGAGGACAAAGCTGACTGGAACAGGAGTCAGATCTCCTGCCTTGCTCTTGGAGCCCAGCTGGCCACCATCGACACCTGGGAGGAGCTGGTAAATGAGAGACCCCTGAGGGACTGCTGTGTGGGAAGCCTCCAAGGGGGGGTGGAAAAAGAAGCCTCAGAGGGAGGGGAAAGAAAGAAGCCTCCAAGGGGGTGGGGAAAGAAGCTTCCAAGGGAGGGGAAAGAAAGAAGCCTCCAAGGGGGGTGGGGAAAGAAGCTTCCAAGGGAGGGGAAAGAAAGAAGCCTCCAAGGGGGGTGGGGAAAGAAGCCTCCAAGGTGGGAGAGTGGAAAAGAAGCCTCTAGGGTGGGGGGGAGGAAGAAGGGGGGGAAGGAGCCTCCCCCTCATTGGGCAGCAGGTCCAGGGCTCCCATGGAGGCCATGGCATGGAGCTAAAGGTCACCCTTGGTTCTCTTTCCCCCTCCAGCGTTTCCTGCGGCGCTGTGGCAGCTCCGCGCACTACTGGGTCGGTCTCCGAAGGGAAGGTTCTGGACCTTGGCAGTGGCTCAATGGCTCTCTCCTCACCAACCTGTACGTCCTGTGTGCTTCTGGAGGACACAACCATGTCCTGGGCTGAGCTGGGGCAGGAGTTGGGTGGCAGAAGACATCTGTAGAGCAGTTTGATGAGGGGGGAGCAATCAAACTCCATTTCCCTTGCCTGAGCTACAGCGCTCGGCCCACAGCCCATGGACCTGTGGGGTGAGGATGCTGGCAGGGCAGTGAGGACATCCCTAGGTGAAAACTCCTGAGACCTGGTAGAGCTTGAGGAAATCTCCTGGGACCAAGACACTAAAAATATTCCCTCCCTTGAGGAGCTTTTGCTCTGGGGGAAGCAGAGGTTTTGCTGGGCAGGGTGGTCCCTGCTCCTTGCAGCACTGGTAACCTTCAACTCGTTGGCTTCCCTTGGAAGCTTCCCTCCCCACCTTGCTGGCTTCTTTCCATCCCTTGGAGGCTTCTCTCTCCCCCTTGGGGGCTTCCACGGCACCTTGGAGGCTTCTTTCCCACCCTTGGAGCCTTCCTCCTCCCCTTGGAGGCTTCATCCCAACCTTAGATTCTTTTTTCCACCCCTTGGAGGCTTCCTCCCAGCTTGGGAGGACTTCTCCTCCTCCTTGGAGGTTTCTTTCCCCACCTTGGAGGCTAATTCTCAAGCTTGGAGGCTTCCTTCCCACCTTGGAGGTGTCTGCCTCCCCTCCTCAGGGTCTCCCTTCTCTCTGCTGCAGGTTGGATGTGCAGGGCAGGGGACGCTGTGCCTACATGGACAGTGCAGGACTCAGCAGCGATTGGTGCTCCCAGCTGAAACCTTCCCTCTGCAGCCACCCCCAGAAGCCACCCAGGAGGATTCAGAGAGGCTCAGAAATCCTGAACTCCACCTGGAATGTCCCCCTCAGCACAGGAGGTCAACCAGAGGCTGCCATTAACCCTCCAGGCCATGGCAGTGAGTGTGCCAAGGGTGGGTTTGGAGCTCCAGTTTAGCTTTCAGAAGCAGAAGGTCCTTGTGATGATGTCACAGAGCTGGGACCAACAGAGCCTCACTTTGGTCTGAGCCCTGCTCAGCTTTTGCAGTCACAGGGAGACTTGGGAACCACGGAATGCTAGGGGTTGGAAGGGACTCTCTCTGCCAAAGCAGGGCCAGCCAGGGCAGGTCACACAGGAACACATCCAGGCAGGTGTGGAATCTCTCCAGGGAAGGAGACTCCCCACCCTCTCTGGGCAGCCTGCTCCAGGGCTCTGAAGCCTCACACCAAGGAAGTTTCTCCTCAGGTAGAGGTGGAACCTCCTGGGTTCCAGTCTGTGTCCACTGCCCCTTGTCCTATCACAGGGCACCACTGACAAGAGCCTGGCCCCAACCTCTTGCCCCCCACCCCTCAGCTATTGATCAGCTTTGATCAGATCCCCTCCCAGGCTGCTCTTCTCCAGGCCAGACAGCCCCATGGCTCTCAGCCTCACACAGGTGTTCCAGGTGCCTCAGCATCCTTTAAGCCCCCACGGGACTCTCTCCAGCAGTTCTCTACACGCTGTGCTCAAAGCCCTTTCCCCCTCCCTTCTGGCATGGGGGATTTCGGCACCGAATAGCCAAAGGAACGAGGCAGGAGTGAGCCTGGGCAAACAACCTGCCCGGGCTGGGCACCGCTGCGCCGAGCAGGGATCACCGCTGCACCCATGGCTGCCTCCTCATTGGCTGGCGCCCTGCGCATGCACAGACCGGAGCCGCCTGATTGGTTAGTGACTCTGCTTGCAAGCTCTGCTATTGGTCGAGCATTGACCCTGGCAGCGCTGCCCTGGGGGTGTTCTGCTAAGCAACTGCTGTGCTCCTGCCAGGCTTCCTGCCTGTCAGCAGGAGCCGCCAGCCCCGTCCTGAGATCCCAGCCAGGGCCCTGGGAGCTTCCCTCCGGACCACAACGCAGCTGCCTGCCCGAGCGGTGCCCTGCCGCTGGCAGCCGTGAGCTCAGCTGCCACCAGCCACTGCCTGCCTCTGAGGGAGGCTGTGCTGGGTGCAGCCTCCATGGGCTGCATCCTGAGGCACAAGCTGAGCCCAGCCACTGCCTGGCTCTGAGTGAGGCTGTGCTGGGTGCAGCCTCCATGGGTTGCATCCTGAGGCACAAGCTGAGCCCAGCCACTGCCTGGCTCTGAGTGAGGCTGTGCTGGGTGCAGCCTCCATGGGCTGCATCCTGAGGCACAAGCTGAGCCCAGCCATTGCTCAGTTCGACACCGAGCAGGGGAGCCGCAGCAGCCTGTGTGCAGCACTCACTCCAGACTGGACTCAGGCCTCGACACTTGGCTGTGGAACTTGTAACCTATTATCAGTCAGCACTTCCCAGACACCTCCAGCTCCTGAGCCCACCTGACCTTTGCTGTCCCCTCCAATGAGGTCATCTGTGTACTGACAGATGCTGACGCCCTGTGGCACCCTGGCCATGCCCAGCAATGCTGCTGGGGCGTTGTGTGCCGTGCTGGCTGCGTGCTTGTAGCCCTATGGAAGACGATTCAATGTATTGTGAACCTTGCCTTGTAAATGCAGCCCGAGGCTTCCCCTGCTCCAGCAAGGAATCGCAAAGAACAGATCCTTTGTGTCCAGGGCGGCCACCCAGCTGTGGTGCAGCTGGAGTCGCGGTCACCACTGATGTCAGGCTTGGGACTACAGCTGGGAGGGGGGAGTGCAGGGGGGGATGGGTTGTGATTGAGTCTCCTGTAGTCGACGGTGAGTCTCCAGCGCCCATCCAGTTTCCCTGCCGGCCCAACCGGCGGTGAGCTGCGCGGCAGCCCTGTGTGCAGCGCTCGTTCCGCGCCGCCGCCGCCCCGCGAGCCAGGACCTCGTCCAGCCGGCAGCCGTGCGGCTGAGCCCCGGGAGCCGCGCAGGGAGCCTCCGCCCCGCGGGGAGCTGCCCTCTGTGCCCCGCAAGCCCTCGGCGGCAAAGCTTCCCCCCGAGCAGGAAGCCCTTGCTCCAGCAGCGCTCCCCGGGACTGAGCTGCCAGAGCCTGCGAAGGCTTCGCCCGGGAGGCTTCGCCGCGGCGCAGCTCCGCGGGCAGCGCCCTTCGGCTTCGCTGGTTGCAGCACATCCCTGGCGGAGCTCCTGGGTTACAAAGGCAGCACCCCAGGAAGAGTCTGGGGAAAGCCTGAATTTGTGACCCGACCAAACACTTCCTGCTAAAAGCCTCTGCAGAGGTTCGTGCCAGGCCGCCCTGTTCCGCGGAGCTGCTGGCCCCAGGCTGCTTCTCCCTTCGGGGCTGAGGCTGTTCCTGCATTTTCTGATCTGTCCAAATGGTTCAAGTCCCTTCGGTCTCCATCCTGTAGGGAAGGTTCTTTCAGCTCAGGAACTGCACCTGGAAATATTGACTGCAAAGAATCCTGACACAGCTTTGTTATGTTAATAAATGAATTAATATTTCATTAACCTCCCTGCTGCTCATTAGTAACTGCAGCATTTAGAACGGGGTGGGGGTGGGGCACCTGCCCGGCTGGCCCTGGCACTGCAGGGTCTTGTAGGGCACTTTGGGGAGCCCCCCAGGCGCTGCCTCCCCAGAGAGGCCCCTGGCACCTCTGGCAGTGGGGAGCTGCGAGAGACTCGAATCTTGTCCCTTCTGATGTGACTCAACAAAGATAAACTCACCTTTGCTGCTTGCCCAGACAATAGCTGATGTGCATTGGGCAGAGCCACTGGAAGGGCTCTGGGGAAGGTGCAAGGATAAAGATTGCTCAGCGGCCTGCAGCTGGCCTGGCAACAAAGGACAGAGGCCACCACCATGGATGCCTTCGGGAACATGCACAAGACAAGATCATCTCCACCCAGCAGCTGCCCAGGAAAGGGAGGATGGGGAGACAATGCATTCACCACCTGGCCCCTGATGTGTATTGGGTGTGTGGGCAGCTAAAGGGAGGAGGAGGAGGAGGAGGAGGAGGGCCCCCCTTCCTCCAGACCCCTGTCCAAACACAAGGAATACACAGGATGATTTCCTGGGGGACAATACCTGGGCACATACCTAAGGACTAAAAACTGCATAAAAGACTTGAGCAACTCCTGGCTGGGGAGAAGGAAAGCACAGGAGAAGGAAGGCACAGGAGAAGGCAGGCACAGGAGAAGGCAGGCACAGGAGAAGGCAGGCACAGGAGAAGGCAGGCACAGGAGGAAGAGAGCTGGACAGCGCCGCTGAGAAGGAAAAGCCGAGAGAATACCAGCAGCAAGAGGAAGCCTCTCTCCGTGTCCTCAGTTCTGCCTGCTGCGACTCAGGGAGCTGAAGAGGCTGCCCAGAGGACCACATCTCTTCTACAGCTAAAGCTACAGCAGCCTTTCTCTACAGACCCAACACCTCCTCTACACCCACAGCTGCAGCACCTTTCCTCCACAGACCCAAACTGCCTTGGGGGGTGAGGGCTGTGGTGATGTAGTTCCTTTCCTCTTCTCTCTCCCTATTCTCTCTCTCATTCTGTTCTCTCTCTCCCCTTCTGATCCATCCCCTTCATGTGTGTAAGAAATGCTCTAGCTGTTGATAGTTTGGCCTCATTTGTGCTTTTCATTTCATAACATGGGAGTATTCAAAGGCACTGAGGCTCTTCCCCTCTCTGGATCGAGACAGGAGCTGCAGAGCTGGGCTGCCAAGGGCTGCCAGACAGAGTCTGGGGAGGCTCAGGGGCTCTGTTTGGGCTGCAGCTTCTAAAGCCAGGCTGAGCCAACAGCCCCAGGCAGCCCCAGCCCAGCTGTGCCCAGTCACTGCCAAGTGCCCACTCAGGGTGCCCAGGAGCCCAGCCAGCAGGTGCTGAGCAGCCACAGGGGCACCACTCAGCTGGGGGCCATGGGCAGAGCCATGCCTAGGGGTGGCAGCGTGGCCTTGGGTGCTGCCTGCCTGCCCTGCAGCCCCTGGAGGGGGTGGGGGTTTTGGGTCTGGGGGTAGGGCTGTTGACCCAAAATCCCCACATCAGCCCCCCCAGGACTTGTGGCAGAGGGCTGAGGGTGCACAGACAGGGTGGAAAAGGAGCAGCTCTGGGCAAACCCAGCCTGAAAAGGAGGTGCAGGGACAGCTGGGACCAGAGGTGCCACCCCCCAAGGCCTCCCCCTCACCCAAACAAACAACCAAGAAACCACCACACAAGCCCTGGAAGCATTTGGGGATCAGGGACACCATTTTGGGGTCCCTGGGGACAATTCTGAGATGCCAGGAGGGAAACTTAGGACTCATAGGAAGGCATTTTGGAGTCCCAGGCTGCTAGTTCGGTTCCCTGGCAGCTATTTTAGGGTCCTGGGCTCCATCTTGGCATCTCAGGTGACCCCTTTGGAGTTTCAGGAGCTAACCTGGGGTCTTCCCAGGGCCACTCTGTAGTCCTGGGTGACATTTTGTGGTTCCAGAGGGGCATTTTTGGGCTCCTGGGGAGCTGTTTTGCCATCCAGGTGGGCATTTTCATGTCCTGCTGAGGCATTCTGGGGTCTTGGGGAACTGTGTTGGGGTCTTGGAATCCAGGACACAGCCTGGGCTGGGCTCCCCCCCTGGGCCTGGCCCAGGTACAGCCCTGTAGCAGAGCATCCACCTGGGAGCTGCCAGCAGAAAGGTTCCAAACCCCCAGGGCTTGGCAGGGCCCCAAAGCCTCCAGAGCAGCCTCTTCTGCAACCCAGCCCCCAACCTCTCCTTGCCACAGCAGCCCCCAGAGCTCTGCTGCCAGGGCAGCAGTCAGCAGAGGGGGCCAGGGCCAGGGCCAGCCCCTGCAGGGGCAGCAATGGGCTCCAGTTGCTAACAGAGCAGCAGCCAAAGGGGGCCTGCAGCTGCCCCTAGCAGGAGGATGGAGCAGGAAAGCAGCACAAGGAACCCCCCAAACACAACGACCCCTCCCCCACCCCGAAGTCCACCCCCGGCCCTACAGACCCCTCCCATAAGCACATGGACCCCCTCCCATAACAGCACAGACACCACCCATCAACTCTGCACACCCCTACCCCCCACAGACCCCCCCTCAACCACACAGACCCAGCCATAACTCCACAGAACACCCCCAGCCTCACAGCTCCCCCCTCCAGCTCTGAATGGCCACACAAGGGCTGAGCTGCCTCTCACAGCTCATCAGTGACATTGATCCTCCTCTGCCAGAGCAGGAATCAGAACATGAGAGCAGGAGACCCTGGGGAGCTTAGAAACCAACAGCACCACACATCATGGAGTCAGAGAGATTGGTCTGGCTTGGAAGGGAGCTCCAGAGCTCATCCAGCCCAGCCCCCTCTGCACTCAGCAGGGACATCCTCAGCTGGATCAGGTTGCCCAGAGCCCTGTCCAGCCTCACCTTGGATATCTCCAGGGATGGGAACTCAACCACCTCCACTGCTGCAGTGTTCCAGCAGCCTCCTGCTGCAGAACTTGTTCCTCACAGCCAATCTCAGTCTGCTCTGCTCTCATTCCAAACCATTGCCTCTTGTCCTGTCACTGCAGGGCTCTGCAAACAGTCCCTCCTTGGCTCTCCTGGAGCCCCTTCAGGTAGTGGAAGGCTGCTCTAAGGTCCCCCCAGAGCCTTCTCTTCTCCATGCTGAACACCCCCAGCTCCCTCAGCCTGGCCTCACAGCAGAGGTGCTTAGGTTCCTGTCCTTCATCAGATCCAAACCCACCAGGCTCACCTCACTCCTCCACCTCCTGGCCTGGATTTTGTGGCTGGGGAGGCCTTGGTGCCAAATCAATCCTGCAGAGACCAGAGCACAGCTCCTGGCCAAGAGCAACCCCTCCAGGTGCTGACAGGTCCCAGAGCCAGCAGAGCTGATGGATGGGCCAAGCTGCCCCAGGGACAGCAGCACAGCCCCCTGCAAGAGCCCACAGCAGGCAGGGGGTTGGCAGCCTGGCTGCTGGGTCAGGACCCCCTAAGGGTGCAGCTGCTGGCAGGGTTCCTGTGTTCAGCCCCTGATGGTCCTGCATGGCCTGAGCTCAGACCAGAGCCAGCCAGGGCACTGCCTGTCTGGGATGGATTTTTCCTAGGACAAAAGGACTGCAGAAATCAGGCCTGTACCTAGCACCAGCCTGCCCCCTAAGTGAGGAACCCAACTAGAGGCACCCACAGCACTCACCCCAGACAAGGAGAGCTGGTGTGGCAGAGCCCAGCACAAGCAAAAGGCTCCAGCCCTGTACCCAGAGGTTCAGGTCCTCTCCCCAGCTTCCATCACTTCCCTGGGACTCACCTCCAACCCCAACCTACCTACCCACAGCTCCTTCCCACACTGTCCCTGCCTCACCTGCAGCAGCTTTCCTAACATGAGCTGAACAGAAAACCCTGAGCTGGCTGCAGGCCTGAAAGGCTGCAAACATCCTTGGCCCTTTTGGGCTTTCACAGCCCCTGGCAGACGGAGTAAAGCTGCTCAGTACAGAACCCCTGCAGCCAGCAGCCTCATCCCCCCAGCACTGCTCCCAACCCCTGCACCAGCACTGCTCCTGGCACTAACTCTGAATCCCCCTGCCCCTTCCCTTCTCACTCGCTGCTCTCAGCCTGGGCCTTCTGTTTCTCCCGGCCAGAGCAAGCCCAGCAGTGTTCTCCATCCTGGGACCAGGCTGGGCCTCCAACTCAAACTAGGCTTTAATCAGCACCTGGCTCTTGGGGCCATACTCAGTTCCTTTGGAATGGTTTTGGGGTGCCAGAGGCATAACTAAGGGCCCTAGGGAGGCATTTTTGGGTGCCAGGCTGTTGGTTGGGCGTTTTGGTTTCCCTGGGGGCAATTTTAGGGTCCTGGGGTCTTACTTTAGCACAGCACAGAAGCACAGAGTGTCAGAGGTTGGGAGGGACCTGGAAAGGGAGGTTGCAGCCAGGTGGGGGTTGGTCTCTTCTCCCAGGCAGCCAGCACCAGAACAAGAGGACACAGTCTCAAGCTGTGCCAGGGGAGGTTTAGGCTGGAGGGGAGGAAGAAATTCTTCCCAGCCAGAGAGATTGGCCCTTGGGATGTGCTGCCCAGGGTGGTGGTGGAGTCACCATCACTGGAGGTGTTTAGGAAGAGCCTGGATGAGGCACTTGGTGCCATGGCTTAGTTGATGAGATGGTGCTGGGTGAGAGGCTGGACCTGATGATCTCAAAGGTCTTTTCCAACCTGGTTAATTCTGTATTCTGTATCAGGCAGTCCAACCCCCTGCCAGAGCAGGACCACCTAGAGCAGGTCACACAGGAACACATCCAGGTGGGTTTTGAATCTCCAGTAAAGAGGACAACAAACCCTTCGCCAACCTCACAGACGCCCCCAGCAGCCTCACAGTACCCTTGCCCCCAATCCCCAGCCCAGCACAAAACCCTCAGCCCCAGGGTTCCCCCGCCCCAGCTGGCAGCCGGCATCAAGGGGACACAGCGCAGGAGGGTGAGGAAGAGCTCAGCGCACAGGACGCTGCCGCCCGCAGGCTCCTGGCAGCCTGGGCGAGCAGAGAGCGCTGGGCTGCGGCGGACCCCGGCCCGGCCCCGGCGGCTGCAGCGGACCCCGGCCCGGCCCCGGCGGCTGCAGCGGACCCCGGCCCGGCCCCGGCGGCTGCAGCGGACCCCGGCCCGGCCCCGGCGGCTGCAGCGGACCCCGGCCCGGCCCGGCCCCGGCGGCGGCGCTGGGTCCGGCAAGGAAGCCCCGCCCACAAGCGGCAGCGGGAGCCAATCAGAGCGGCTGGAGAAGCGGAACCACGCCCGCGCGGCAAAAGGAGGAACCGCCCCTGCCAGCCGCGGGCACCATTAGAGCTGCCGCGTGGGGAGCGGCCGCGGGGCGCGGGGGCAGCGCCTGGGCTGTGCGCGCGGACAGCGCTGTCGCGACAGAGCTGCGCGGTCGTGAGGTGCGGCGGGGCGGGAGGGGTTGGGGGAGAGGAGCGGAGCCGGGCGGAGCCGGGCGGAGCCGGGAGGGGCTGGGGGGAGCGGAGAGGAGCGGAGCCGGGAGGGGCTGGGGGGAGCGGAGAGGAGCGGAGCCGGGAGGGGCTGGGGGGAGCGGAGGAGAGCCGGGAGGGGCTGGGGGGAGCGGAGAGGAGCGGAGCCGGGAGGGGCTGGGGGGAGCGGAGGAGAGCCGGGAGGCGCTGGAGGGAGCGGAGAGGAGCGGAGCCGGGAGGCGCTGGGGGGAGCGGAGAGGAGCGGAGCCGGGAGGGGCTGGGGGGAGCGGAGGAGAGCCGGGAGGCGCTGGAGGGAGCGGAGAGGAGCGGAGCCGGGAGGCGCTGGGGGGAGCGGAGGAGAGCCGGGAGGCGCTGGGGGGAGCCGGAAGGGGCTGGGGGGGCCTGCGGTCATTTCGGTGCTGGGCAGCGGCCGGGGCGCGCCGGGAGCCGCGGCGCTTGTCCGGAGCCGCCCGGAGCCGGGAAGTGCAGGGCTCAGCCAGGGCGGTGCCGTCTGGGCTGAGCTGCGGGGCGGGGCTGGGGCGGGGGCAGAGGCAGGGGCGGGGACAGGGCTGGGGCTGGGGCTGGGCGGGTCAGGACGGCTTCTGCAAGTCTCTCACCAAAAGGACTTGGTCAGAGTCGCTCAGAGATTTCCATCAGCCTGGAAAAGGTTCCCCGAGGCTTCCAGGAGCTCTGAAGAGCTTTGGAGGGGTTTTGGTTTCTTCAGGATTCTCTGCAGAGCTGAGAAGCCAAAAACTCCTCCAAGCTTCTCCCAGGCTCTTCCCAAGAGATGTTGCTGCCTCTTGAGAGGGTTTAGGGCAATTCTGGGGGGGTTGGACAGATTTTGATGAGGTTTTTGGTCACTTCGATGGTTTCAAGCAGCTGCTGAAGGTTTTCCAGGCAGTTTTCAGCCTCTTGAAGCATTTTTGAAGGATGTAGAATGCTGGAAGAAGGCAGAACCTGACTGAGACCTCTGCAGAATCACTTTGGAGGAGTTTGGCAGGGATCTGAATTAAGTTTTTTTGAAGAGATTTGATTGTTTTCAGCCAAGTTCAATTCCTTTTGAAGACATTTTGATCATTTTCAGTCCCTTTCACTGATTTTTGAAGACATTTTGATGCTTTTCAGATGTTTTAATGATTTTTTGAAGGTATTTTTGTTATCTCCAGACCCTTTCACTGATTATTGAAGACATTTTGATTCTTTCCAGGTCTTTTTAATGATTTTTTGAAGGTATTTTTATTATTCCCAAGCTCTTCAAATGGTTTTTGAAGCTACTTTGATTATTTGGGGGCATTTTTAGTGGTGTTTGAAGAGATATTGATTCTTTTCAAGAGCTTTGGATGATTGCTTAAAGACTTTTTTCATTCTTTTTAAGCAGCTCTGGAAAAGAATTTTGAGTGCCAAAAATTCCTCAAACTCTTCAGGTCTTAAAAGAAAGATTTTTAAGGCCTCTTTAGGTGGTTTTAGGAAGTTCTCAGAGCTGTGAAGGTTTTTCATCAGTTTTTAAGGGTGGTTAAGAGCTTTCAAGAGCTGCTGAGGACCTTGAGGGCAGTTTCAGATCTTTTTGAGTGTGTTTGAAGCATGCCAAGCAGATCAATAAGCCTCAAACCTCCTTAAAAATCTCTTCAGAGTTAGTTTTTGTGAGCTGCTGAGAGGTCTAAGAGAGATTTTGATGACATTTCAAGAGTTTTGGATCAGCTCTGCAGGGATTTGGTGACTTTTGAAGCTGTTTTGAGGAGGTTTGAAGCATAGAATAGAATTAACCAGGTTGGAAGAGACCTTTGAGATCATCAAGTCCAACCTATCACCCAACACCATCAACTAAACTATGGCACCAAGTACCCCATCCAGGCTCTTCCTAAACACCTCCAGGGATGGGGACTCCACCACTTCCCTGGGCAGCACATTCCAATGGCCAATTACTCTTTCTGGGAAGAATTTCTTCCTCCCCTCCAGCCTAAACCTCCCCTGGCACAGCTTGAGACTGTGTCCTCTTGTTCTGGTGCTGGCTGCCTGGGAGAAGAGACCAACCCCCTCCTGTTTACAAACACCTTTCAGGTAGTTGTAGACAGCAATGAGGTCTCCCCTGAGCCTCCTCTTCTCCAGGCTAAGCAGCCCCAGCTCCCTCAGCCTCTCCTCACAGGGCTGTGCTCCAGACCCCTCCCCAGCTTTGTTGCCCTTCTCTGGACACCTTCCAGCAGCTCAACATCTTTCCTAAGCTGAGGAGCCCAGAGCTGGACACAGGACTCCAGGGGTGGCCTAAGCAGTGCTGAAGACATTTGGATGATTTTTTTCAGGCATGATGGAAGAGTTCTGAGCACACAAAAGCTCTTCAAAATCTCTGCAGCACTCTTCAGAAGAGATTTTAAGGCATCTTTAGGTAGTTTGAGGAACTTCTGGGAGGTTGGAAAAGGTTGTGGTGGGATTTTAGAGGCCTTTAAGAAGAGGTTTAAAGGGATGCTGGCTTTCAATGCAACTTTAAGCCTGCTTCAGCTGTTTTCAAGGGTGTGGAAGGCTTAAGGAAGCCCAGGAAGTCCTTTCAGTCTCTGCAGAATGAGTTTGAAGAGGTTAAACCCCAAACTGATAACTTCTGAAGAGTTTGCTGAGCTATTTTGGTGACTTTTCAGACATGTCTGAAGAGTTTGGTAAACCCAGAACTCATTAAAGTCTCCCCAGTGCTCTGTGGGGATTTTAATTCATCTTCAGCTGCATTTAGGAACTTGGAGGAGTTTTGGAACTCTTCTAATGAGGCTTTTGGGGCCTTGAGGAGCTTTGAAGAGCTGTGCCTCTGAAGACCAGGCTGAGGTTGAGCTCTTTGCTGCCTTCCACTCCCCCACACTGCCCCTTCCTGGCTCCTTTGCTGTTGGCTCAGCTTGAACTTTGGAGTTTCTCCACTCTTTATGCATTCACAGAATGGGTTGGGTTGGAAGGGACCTTAAAGCTCATCCAGTCCTGACCCCCTCCCATGGGCAGAGACACCTCCCACCAGCCCAGGTTGCTCAAGGCCTCCTCCAGGGAGGGGGCATCCCCAACCTGCCTGGGCAAGCTGCTCCAGTGTCTCCCCACCCTTGCTGTGGGGAATTTCTTCCTGGTCTCTGGTCTGGGTCTTCCCTCTTGCAGCTTCAGTCCATTCCCCCTTATCCTCTCACTTGTCAAAAGTCCCTCCCCAGCTCTCTTGCAGGCCCTTTCCAGGTCCTTTCTTCCAGGTGAAGCTGCTTTTTAAGGAATGGACAATGAGCAGGGCTTAGCTTTTCCCAAAGTGCTGAAGTAGAGGAGTCCCTGGGAATAAAAACTGCCAGCTCCCTTCAGCTGTAGCTGCAGAATTGATTGGGTTTGATGTGTGAACCATCAGGATTGTGGGACCTGCTGGTCCTGTTAGAGTTAATGGAATGATTTGATTTGGATAAAACCTTTGAGATCCTGGAGTGCAGCTGATGGGTTCAGCACTGCCAGCTGAGCACTGAGCCATGTCCCTCAGCATCACATCTGCAGACCTCTCCAATCCCCCCAGGGAGATGGACTCCACCACTTCCCTGGGCAGACTCTTCCAGGCCTTGATCCTGCAGTTTGTGTCAGATCCCAGACTTGCACAGATTGCATCCTGTTGGAAGGGACTCTCAAAGGTCATCTTGTGCAACCCCCTGGCAGGGAGCAGGGACACCTCCAAGTAAATCAGGCTGCCCAGGAGCACATCAGATCTGAGCTTGAATGTCTCCAGGGATGGAGCCTTCACCACGTCTCAGGGCAACCTGTTCCAGTGTCTCAGCACCCTCACTGTGCAGAACTCCCAACTGATGCGCAGCCTAATTCTGCCCTGCCCCATGTCCTATCCCCACAGGCCTGTAGAATCCCTCAGGCTAGAAAAGGCCCTTGAGGTCATCAGGTCCAACCATTAACCCTGCTCTGTGAGGAAGAGGTTAGGGAACTGGGGTGGTTTAGTCTGGAGGGGAGGAAGCTGAAGGGAGACCTCATTGCCCTCTGCAACTACTTCAAAGGAGGTTGGAGCCAGGTGAGGCTCACTCTCTTCTGGCCTGCAATGAGTGTCAGGACAAGAGGAAAGAGCCTCAAGTTGTGCCAGTGGAGGTTCAGATTGGGTATTGGGAGGAAGTTCTCCACAGAAAGGGTTCTCAGGCACTGGAACAGGCTGCCCAGGGGGGTGGTGGAATCAGCATCCCTGGAGGTATTTAAGGGAGGCCTGGATGTGGTGCTGAGGGATGTGGTTTAGTGGCAGTGGCTTAGCAGCAGTGGTGGATTGTGAGCTGCAGGAGAGCAGCTGGGCTTGAGGATACTGGGAGGTGCCCAAGATCAGCAGCTCTGGGGCTCTATGCTGCAGGCCATACAATTGAGCTTGGTGATGCCTGCCTTGAGAATAGAATCAGAATTGCTTTGGCTGGAGGGGACCTCTGGGGTCCTCAAGTCCAACCATCAGCCCAGCACCACCATGGCCCCAGGAGCCAGGGCCACACATTGGTTGAGCAGCCCCAGGGACACAGAATCCTAGAACCTTAACCTTGTCAAGGAAAACCAGCCCAAAATTCTTAGTGCCTAGGGATCTGCTTCCATTTCCTGGGCAAGCCTCACATGTGTGAGGCAGCTCCCAGTGAAGGAGTCAAAGATTCCTACTCTTACAAGCTTAAAATACTCAAGTGGCTGAACCTAGCTTGGGTTAGGCCTTCCTTAAGAAATGCTTCCTTGTGAGAGACTTCCAGGTGAGACATCCTTGTGAGTGTTGAGAGGCTGGAAAATATTTGTTCAGTGAAGAGCACTTTCAGCCAGGTGATGACCTGGTGAATGTTTGCTCACCAGGAAAGTCATGTTTGGAAGAGCAGTGCCTCAAGAAAGCTGTTCAGTCTTAGTGATGTGCATGAAGCATCGCTGCCTCATGCTGGGCTGTGCCTTTGACAGGCAGCTCTGTAAGTGCCTGGAATTGTTTGTTCCTTCACACTTGGTGTGAGCCTGGCCCCTGACCATGCACTATGGGATCCCTTTGGGTGCCTTCCTTTAGCCAGCTGCTCTGCAGTGTGTTTAAATGCCAACAGCATAAAATATTCCAGCACTCCACTCTCCCCAAACCCCCAAACCAGTCTGATCTGCTGGTTTTGATTGGAGGGAATGGCTGCATGTGGGAGTCTGACTTGTTGTGGCAGGATTGTGGCACCCCAAGAACCAAGAGATTCCTGCAATGATCTGGGTCGGAAGGGACCTTAAAGACCATCCAGTTGCAACCCACCTCCCATGGGCAGGGACACCTCCCACCAGTCCAGGTTGCTCAAGGTCTCATCCAACCTGGCCTTGAACACCTCCAGGGAGGGGGCATCTGCAGACTCCCTGGGCAGCCTGTTCCACTGTCTCCCTACCTTCACTGTGAAGAATTTTGTCCTAGGGCCAGGTCTAGATGTGCCCTGCCCTAGCTCAAAACCATAGCCCAGTTTCAATCTCCCCTCTTCCAGCTCAAAGCCACGGCTGTACACGGCTGCAGGTGACAATGGTCCAACCTGGTGCTTGTGGCAAAAAGCTCCAGGTGAGACACGTGGACGACCTCTTGGTTTCTGGAGTCGAGGTTACAGAGGTTCAGAGGCTAATTACACTCCAACAGAGAAAGAGATTCTAGCTGCCTATGAAGGAGTGAAAGCAGCTTCTGAAGTAATTGGAACTGAGTCACAACTTCTCTTAGCTCCCAGATTGCCAGTTTTGAATTGGATGTTCAAAGGCAAAGGTTCCACACCACATCATGCCACAGATTCCACCTGGTCTAAGTGGATGGCCCTGATAACACAGAGAGCTCGAATGGGAAATCTTGAAAGACCTGGTCTGGTGGAGGTGATCTCAAGTTGGCCTGAAGATACCAACTGTGCTAAACCTCCAGAGGAGAGAGTAACTCGTGCTGAGGAAGCTCCTCCTTACAATGACCTTTCTGATGATGAAAAGAAATATGCTTTGTTCACAGACGGTTCCTGTCGTCTCGTCGGGAACAAGCGAAGGTGGAAGTCTGCCGTGTGGAGTCCAACACGCCGAGTTGCAGAGGCGAAGGATGGAGAAGGAGAATCCAGTCAGTTTGCAGAGGTAAAAGCTGTCCAGCTAGCTCTCGACGTGGCTGAACGTGAGAGATGGCCAAAGCTTTATCTCTACACCGACTCATGGATGGTAGCCAATGCTCTATGGGGTTGGCTAAAGAACTGGAAAAAGAATGGCTGGCAGAGGAAAGGAAAACCCATCTGGGCAGCCGACCTGTGGCAAGACATTGCTGATCGAGTCGAGAGAATTCCAGTGAAAGTGAGACACATTGATGCTCACATTCCCAAGAGCAAAGCTACTGAGGAACAGCAGCACAACCATCAGGCAGATTTAGCTGCAAGAGTTTCTCAAGTAGACAAGGACTCTGAACTTGATCTCGACTGGAAACACCGAGGTGAGATATTCTTAGCTCGGTGGGCTCACGATTCATCAGGACATCAAGGCAGAGATGCAACATACCAATGGGCTCGTGACAGATCCATAGACATTTCCATGGATGCCATCACACAAGTCATCCATGACTGTGACATTTGTGCTGCTATTAAGCAGGCAAAGAGAATTAAGCCCTTGTGGTATGGTGACAGATGGTCCAAGTACAGGTATGGTGAAGCTTGGCAGATTGACTACATCACTCTACCACGTTCTCGTTCTGGTAAGCAATACGTGCTTACTATGGTAGAGGCAAATACTGGATGGCTGGAAACTTACGCAGTTCCACATGCAACTGCACGCAACACCATTCTCGGTCTGGAGAGACAGATCCTGTGGAGACACGGAACTCCAGAGAGGATTGAGTCAGACAACGGAACTCACTTCAAGAACAACCTTGTAAAGAGCTGGGCAAAAGAGCACGGTATTGAGTGGATTTTCCATATTCCTTACTATGCACCAGCTGCAGGGAAGATTGAACGCTACAACGGTTTGTTGAAGACCACTCTCAAAGCCATGGGAGGTGGATCTTTAAAAAACTGGGAGAAACATTTAGCACAAGCAACCTGGCTGGTGAATAGTAGAGGTTCAGTGAACCGCGCTGGACCGGCATATTCAGATCTGCTACGGAGAGTAGAAGGTGATAGAGTTCCTGTTGTTAGAGAAAAGAACCTGTTAGGTAAAACTGTTTGGGTATTTTCGCCCTCAGGAGAGGCTAAACCTGCCCCAGGGGTGGAGAATTTGCCGCTGAATAGGAGAGTAAAGGCTTGGCTGAGAAGTTGTGAGGTATTTCCAGGTGACCAGGATGTCCCAAGGAGCCCACAAGGAATTCACGCTGCAGGAGAAGGACTGCGTCACTGGGAGGTTCCATCACATGAGGAAGAACAACTGGAATGGACTGATGCTTGAGCCTGAATGAGAGACTGTTTGAGTGGACGCCCAGATGAGGATATGGACTCTGCCGCACATGTCATCAGAAGTTTTCTGATATGATGATGTGTTTGGGTGCAAAGATTATGGTATGAAATACAGGGGTGGCATGCCATTTTCGGAACACGTCCGAAAACACCAGGGAAAGATTTACAGCTGCCGCCGCCGCCTGAACGCAGCCCGGCTCGGGCGGTGCCGCCGCCGCCGCTTGAACGCGGCCCGGCCCGGCCCCCGCCGTCTCTGTCGCCGCGATGCAGAGTCCAAGTCACCTCCAGCAGTCGCTTGCCCGCTCGCCGCGGGTGTCCGCTCCCCGCAGCGGCCGCGGGCCGACCACGCTCTGCTTGCCGCTGCCCCTCCTCCGCTCCCTGCCGCTCCGCAGAGAACGAGGAGAAGGCAGGTCTTGCATTCTTAGGCTACTCGAGCATTCTTAAGCTACCCTGGGCAGAAAGTCACAGAAAGAACCACCCCTCGCTGTTCCCAAACAACAGGAGGGACTTCCATGCCATCAGCCCACAGGAGTTCACACAGTCGCCCCGGTAACACAAAACCTGAGCCCCAACTTTCCAAACCCAAACCGACGCCCAGAACTAAATTTAAACTCTCCATCTTTTGCAATCCGAGCTGCAGTTGGCCCCACGTTGGGCGCCAAAAATGTAATGGGTTGGGGCAGGTCCCCTCCCCACCACAGGCAGAAATAACGACTCAGACAAACGGATTGCAAAAGTGATGAAAGTTTAAATAGAAAGCAGTGAATGTTACAGAACACCCAAAGCGCAGTGACAAAGAAAGATCCCATCCCCACCTGAGGGTGCATGCAAAACCCCCAGGGCTCCTTCTTCCCCCTCCCTCTGCTGGGCTAGTCTCAGCTGGCCAGGCCTGAGACTGCCCATCCCCCTGTGGCCTTGGGCCCAATCAGGCCCATGGCCGGGAGATCTCTCCCCCAGTTACCAAGTCTCGGAGAGGGAAGGAAAGAGGAAGTGCCAGACTCCGCACTGGATCTTATAGTGGTGCAAAGAATTATGGTAGGAAATACACAATTTCCTGTGTCCATCCCTCTGGGCTGGACTTCTGGACACAGGAAGTGAATGCACCAGGGGGGCACCCAGCTCAAACTACAACACCGCCTCATCCCATCAGACAATCCAAGTTAGGATAGAATTAACCAGGTTGGAGGAGACCTTTGAGATCATCAAGTCCAACCTATCATTCAGCACCATCTAATCAACTCAACCATGGCACCAAGCACCCCATCCAGTCTCTTCCTAAGCACCTCCAGGGATGGGGACTCCACCACCTCCCTGGGCAGGACATTCCCATGGCCAATCTGCCTTTCTATGAAGAACTTCTTCCTAACATCAACATCCAGCCTAGCTTTTGTGTTCTGCTGTTGTGTCACTCCTGTTCCATGGTACTCTGATGTTCTTCTCAGTCAGTTCCCACAAGTGGTGAAACTTTCACTTCTCTGGGGTTAGAGGAAGCTCTCTACTTCTCTACTCTTCTTTGTGGCTTTGTTTCAGTAAGGGAAGCTTTTGAGTTGCAGGAGTTAGATTAAAATTCTGATTAGCTTCTCCCTCATTGGGGCTGGTGTGTGAGTCCCTGCTTGGCTGTATGGGGAAAGCAACTCCCCCAGAGCTGAGGTGTGCTGCACTCAGATGTGTCATTGCCAGGGCCCTTCAAGGAAGTTCCTTGGAAACCATGAGCTGGACATTCAAATCTTGGCTCTCCAAAGAGTTAGTGCCCTCAGAAGTGGCCAGTTGGGACTGGTCTGCCATGGACAAGCTCCACAGTTCATCAACTGGATGATAAAGGAAACTTTCTTTACTGCAAGAGTGGTCAGGGATTGGCACAGGCTGCCCAGGGTGGAGTCCCCATGCCTGGAGGTGTTCAGGAAGCCTGTGGCCATGGGGCCATGGTTTGGGGGCCATGGTGGTGTTGGGGCTGAAGGTTGGACTCAATGCTCAGAGAGGTATTTTCCAGCCCAAACAATTGTATGGCTGTGTGAGGAGGCTGACACACAGCAAATGCATCTTAGGTGCTGAAGGTGCTGGCAGCAATGGACAATAGGACAGAGTCCTGTCCAGAGGTTAAAGGTCTGGGGTTTGCCTCTGGGATTACAATCTTCACTTGGAGTTCCCTGGGGTTATTCTCAGCAGTGCTGTCAGCTGGAGCCTTTTTGGTTTAGTTTGCAGTGTCCACAGAGAGCAAAAAAGTGCTGAGACTTGGAGACAGAAGTGCTGAGAAGGAAGCTCCAAGGCCTGTGGGTGGCAAAGCTGTCTGGGTGTTGATCAGAGCTGTGGACTGTAGGAGACCCTTCAAGGCCTTGTTCTGTTGATGGAGATCTGGAATGAATCACAGAGCCACAGAATGTGAGGGGCAGGAAGGGACCTGGAAAGCTCATCCAGTCCAACCCCTGCCAGAGCAGGGTCACCTAGAGCAGGTCACACAGGAACACAGCCAGGCAGGTTTTGAGTATCTCCAGAGAGGGAGACTCCACACCCCCTGGGCAGCCTGCTCCAGAGCTCTCTCACCCTCACAGGGTGGGGGGAATTTCCTCCTGTTTCCATGGTACTTCCTCTGCCTCAACTTCCACCATTGCCTCATGTGCTGGTATTGGGCATCACCCAGCAGAGCCTGAGTGAGTAACTCCTGCCTCCAGAAAAGGTTTCAAGTAGGTTAAAACTCAACTCCTGTGCATGGATTTGTGTGGGGAAGGCTTTGGCTTGTGGCCAACTCAACCTTTCCTTCTACAGGAGCAGAGGGACAGCCTGGGCTGTTCGCTCCCTGGGGCACTGGACACCTTCTGGACTGGGTTTATTCTCCAGAGCTTTCCAGGCCAGCTCTGAGTCTGATGTTCCTTGAAACTCTTGATGGTTGTTTTGTGCAGCCCCAGGGGTTGGATCAGTCTCTTGGATCAGTTTGGTCCTTTCTCTTGTCACCAAGTTAAGATCCCTTCAGTTTCAGAAGCTGACCACATGTTGAAGCTTTTGCCCTATTGTTGTTTCTCCTCCCAGCATTGCCAGCTGGAGTGCTGTGTGCAGCTCTGGTGCCCCCAGCATGGGTAGGACATTGAGCTGTTGGAGGGGGTCCAGAGAAGGCCATGGGGGTGGTGGGAGGGGTGGGGCACCTCCCCTCTGGGGTTGGGCTGGAAGAGTTGGGGCTGTTCAACCTGCAGAGGAGAAAGCTCTGGGGAGAGCTTGGAGCAGCCTTGTGGTACCTACTGGGGGCTGCAGGAGAGCTGGGCAGGGACTTTTGTGAGGGGCTGGAAGTGATGGGATGAGGGGGAATGGATTGAAGCTTGAGGAGGACAGATTTGGAGTGGAGATGGGGAGGAAATTGTTTGCAGTGGGGGTGGTGAGACACTGGAGCAGGTTGCCCAGGGAGGTGCTGGATGCCCCCTCCCTGGAGGTGTTGAGGGCCAGGTTGGATGAGGCCTTGAGCAGCCTGGGCTGGTGGGAGGTGTCCCTGCTCTTGGCAGGGGGCTTGGAGCTGGCTGATCTTTGGGGTCCCTTCCAGCCCAAACCATTCTCTCAATCCTTGAATTTGGACACTTAGCAAAACTTCAGTGGAATGAAACCAACTTTTACAGCAGGGCTTGGAGCCTGGCAAGGGGCTTGGAGATTGGGAAGTGGTTTTGAGCCTGGCACCTGCCTTGAAATTTAACATGTGAGATCTTAGCAGATTGGAAGTTGGAGCTGAGCTGCTTTTCACTGCAGTGCTTCAGAGTTTGTGATGCCCAGAAGCCAGATCTCAAACAGCTGCTGCAAGAGTTGAGCTGAACTGGAGCACTGCACTGCAGGAGAAAGGTTCTCCCTCCCAGTCAGCCATTGGAATCATCTCCCAAGGGCCGTGGTGGATTGCCCTGCACTGCACAGTTGAAAGGCTCAGCTTGCCAGGAGGCTGGGCCAGCTCATTCAGTTCCACTCTCACCTGGCAAGGTTGGAGCAGCTGAGCCTTGGGGTCCCTTCCAGCCTGGCATTCTGTGCTGGCAGAGCTGTGCTGATGCTTTTGAGGGCACTTGGGAACCCTTTTAAGCATTTTTGAAGCATATCAAACACATCACTGAGCCCAGGAACTCGCTCAGCGCTCTTCAGAATGAGCTCTTCAGAGCTTTTAAGAGCTTTCAATGAATTTGGCAGAGTTTTTGGTGAGTTTTGAAGGGATTTCGGTGATTATTTTTTAGACACTTTGAAACCTTTTTAAGCATTCTCCTTGGTCTCCTCCTTCTCCATTGTCCTCTGCCTCACCTTTTTCCTTCTCTTCCTCTCCCTTGAGGCTGCACTTAGAATCATCAATCATTTAGAAGAGACCTCCAAAGGCCATCCAGCCCAACCCCCTCTGCAGTCAGCAGGGACATCCTCTGCTGGATCAGGTTGCCCAGAGCCCTGTTGAGCCTCACCTTGGATATCTCCAGAGATGGGACCTCCACCACCTCCCTGGGCAACCTGCTGCAGTGTTCCAGCAGCCTCCCGCTGCAGAACTTGTTCCTAACATCCAATCTCAATCTGCTCTGCTCTAGTTTGAAGCCATTGCCCCTGGTCCGGTCCCTGCAGGCCTTTGGGAACAGTCTCTCTGCAGCCTTCTTGTAGGACCCTTTCATGTACTGGAAGGTCACTATTAGGTTCCCCCAGAGCCTTCTCTTCTCCAGGCTGAGCACCCCCAGCTCCCTCAGCCTGTCCTCATAGCAGAGCTGCTCCAACCCTCTGATCATTTTTGTGGCCTCCTCTGGACCCTCTCCATCAGGTCCCTGTCCTTTCTGTGTTGAGGCTCCAGAGCTGGACACAGCACTCCAGATGAGGTCTCAACAGAGCAAAGTGGCAGAATCCCTTCTCTCCACCTCTGGCCACACTGCTTTGGATGCAGCCCAGGCTGCCATTGGCCTTCTGGGCTGCAAGCTCACACTGCCTGCTCCTGTGCAGCTTCTCATCCACCAGCACCCCCAAGCCCTTTTCCTCAGGGCTGCTTTCTATCCCCCAACCTGCAGCCTGTACTGATGTGAGGCTTGTTCCAGCCCAGGTGCAGGACCCTGCACTTGCTCTTATTGAACCTCAGGAGGTTCACTTGGGCCAGCTCTCCAGCCTGTCCACTCCTCAACTTGTTCTCCAGGGTGGTTTCCTCCATGCTGTCATCCAGAGGCTTCTGTTGGGCCATGCTGGGTGTGTAGATCAGCCCTGGGTTGTTGGTGGCACCCTGGGGACTCTCAGAAGGCACAAAGTGAGTGCAGATGGACCAAGGGATGGACAGATGGAGAGTCAAGGCTGCAGGGGGTGGGGGTTAGTTCAGCAGGTGTGTGGCTCTGCCTGGCTCCTCCCTACAATGGTGCTGGCAGCAGCTGATCCCAGAAGCTCAAACACCCAAATCCTGCCTGACTCAGGGCAGTCCACTGTCACCCCCTGGCATCTAACACTGCCCAAGGAGGTACTCAGGGGTCCTACCCACACACCCCACCCCATGCCCCATGGCAGGAGTCACCTGAAGTCTCACTCCCTCTCTGTCCCCCTTCATCAGTTCCTGCATGAAGTGGCTGCAGGGTCCCTCCCCACCCCTCATCTATAATCCCCCCTTGGCTTGGTGCTGTTCTTTCAGCCCTCCAGCTGATCCCAGCCATTAGTCTCAGGCCCCTTCCATTCTTGTGCTCCTGCTTCCAGCCCAGTTCCTTAGATGCTTCCTCAGCCACAACATTTTCCACTGCAGTCTTCCAACTGCAGTGGCAATGGAGGTGGGGGACACAGGGCCATGGGACAGCAAAGCCACCAGGGACATGGATGGGCTGGGAATGAGGGAAGGGCCTGGGAATGGTGAGGCAGGAGTTAGGCCTTGTCCCTCCAAAAGGGGAAGGCATCAGGGGCCCAGGTGGTAAATGTGTGTGCAGGAGATGCCAGAATCTGGCAGCATTTCAGGAGCTGAAAGGAGTGAATTGTGCTGCAACTCTGCCTGTGTCAGCTGGGAGATCACCAACATCCATGGGCACTGTGCCCTCCCATCAAACGTCATTTTCTCTTGGGGATGTGGAATGGCAGCTCCAGGGAACTGCAAAGAGAAAGCTGACAGAAATGGGTGAGGGCAGAAGGAAGCCAAAACCTTTCAAATGAGTCTCTTTAGGCTGCCTGTGTGTGGATGGTGCTGGAGGTGTCAGATTTGCCCAGGGGACAGAGACTCTTCCAGCATCACAGTGAGGGCTGAAGAGGTTTTGCAAGAAGCTGACCAACTCCCTTTCCCCTTTCCTGCAGCTGCAGAAAGCATGAGCATCCCCTTCTGTGTGCCCTCAGGGCTTCTCTGAGCTTCTGTTGAGGAGTGACCATGTGGTGGGTTGAAAGGAAAGGCTCTGCTTTCCCTTCCCCACTGAGAAAGAAACCGCGGCTAACTCAGTAATTAGAAAAACAGACTATGTATTTACAAGCATGTGTAGGAAGCAGATTACATGTAACACCACAAATACAGGGATTTTACAATATGTACAGGAATATACAGCAAATGAACTCAACCAGAAACCAGACCCCCCCAACAGAGGGGGCTTCCCCCTGTGCCCCCTTCACCCCCCTACCTCCCTTCTCCCCCAGAGAGGTAGAAAAGGAGACAAGGGTGGTTAACAGGGCAGGAAAGAAAGAGAGGCCTGGTACAGCAGTTAGTATCTCTTATCTCAGTTGGCCAGAAGCCCATAAGCAGTCCAGCCAAAAGGGACAGCAAAGAAAGGAAGACTGAGAGAAAGTCCCAGCCGCGCTGGGTCCAATCTCACCTCCCACCTTACTTAGCCAATGAAATTCGTTTAGAATACCAAAATATTTTATAAATATTTAGCCAGTGTGCCCCTTAAAGGCACAGAGTCAAACAGTCACAGGCCAGCACAGAGATGGCCCTCGACAGAGCCCTGATAGCAGGAGGTGCCTGCAGGGCAGAGCTGAATACAGGATGGGCTGGGGTGGGGTTTGTGAGCAGGGCCAGGGAGGATGCCTGGGGCCAGAGCAACAGCTCCTGTAAGAGGAGCCAGCAGCCAAGGCCTGGGAGAAGCTGGCTGGAGGCAGGTCTCTTGTGGTGCTGCCCTGCAGAGCAAGGAGCTGAGTCTCACCTGAAGCCCTCCCATCTCCAGGAGCCTGTCCATCTGCTGTGCGCCCAACAAGGCCCAGCTTTGGTGTAGGGCTATGGGCAGTGCTGAGCCATCTCTTGGAGGTCAGTCCTCTCCTCTGAGCCCTTAGTTTCTCTCTTGCAGGGTTGGTATCCTTCTCCCTCCATCACATCTGCACCTCTGGGCTGGGCAAAGGCAGTTTGCAGATCTGCCCCTTGGGACAGCTCAGCAGGTAAAAAACTCAGACTGGGACAATGGTAGGACCCCATCCCCCTGGTTCTGCCTGGGGCACCTCCCAACCTCCTTCAGAGCTTCCTGCCCACCACATTTCAGCCTTCTGGGGGATATGAGTGACATCAGCTCTGGTGGGAGTCTGGGGCCCCCTCAGGCAGGTGAGGGTGTGGGTCAGAGCTGCTGGCTCTGTTGTCTGAACCAGGTGAGATAAAGGCACAGCCTGGGCCAGGAACCACGCTGCCAGTGCTGCTGGGCTTGAGAGCAGGGGGGATGAGACCCCTCCATAAGTCCTGGGGTGTCTCGGCATCCCCAGCATAGGAACCCAGGGTCTCAGCACAGGTAGTAGAGGTCTGACTGCACCACCATGGCAATGGCTGGGGGTTGAGGGTCCCTCTCCATTCCTTGCACTAGCTGAAAATTTGGTGTTGGGAGGTGGTGGCTGTTGGGGGCTGTCCTTACCCAGGCAGGATCTCAGAATTTGAGCTCCTGGGGTCAGGTGCTTCCATTTTCCCTAGGGCACAGAGGTGAACCCCTTCCCCCACCAGCATGGCCTCACAGAAGGACCCAGACAAGCACTGGGAGGAGAAGCAGCACCCAGAGAAGAAGGTGGATCAGCCAAAATGCAGCCCCAAGAAAGAGGAGGAAGATGCTAAGATGGAGGAGGAGGATGATGAGGGGAATGATAACTATGATGATGAGTGTGAGGAAGAGGAGGACAATGACCAGTGTAAGAAAGAGGAGGAGGGGGAGTATGAAGCCATTGCAGCCCCCTCTGTGCCTCCCAAGCAACTGAATCAGTGCCCTGAGTGTGGGCAGAGCTTCCCACCTGGCTCAGATCCACTGGAGCACCGCTGCCCCCAGGCTGGCACCAGACCCTTCATCTGTGATGTCTGTGGCAAGAGCTTCAGCTGGAGCTCAAATCTCACCAGGCACCGCCTCATCCACACTGGTGAGAAGCCCTTCACCTGCAGTGACTGTGGTGAGAGCTTCAACTGCAGCTCCACCCTGATCGTGCACCGCCGCACCCACACTGGAGAGAAGCCCTATGGTTGTGGGGCCTGCAGCAAGAGATTTGCTGACAAGTCCTCCCTCAGGAAGCACCGCGGTGTCCACGCCAGTGAGAAGCCCTTCACGTGTGACACCTGCGGCAAGAGCTTCAAAAGCAGCTCCACCCTCACCATCCACCGCCGGATCCACACCGGGGAGAAGCTGTTCCCCTGTGCAGAGTGCGGCAAGAGCTTCACCGAGAGCTTGAAACTCATCCGGCACAAAGTCATCCACAGTGGCGAGAAACCCTACAGCTGCTCTGACTGCGGCAAGAGCTTCAACCGCAGCTCACAGCTCACCATGCACCAGCACAGCCACACCGGAGAGAAGCCTTACGTGTGCGGGGATTGCGGTAAGAGATTTGCTGACAAGTCCTCTCTCACAAGGCACCATCACGTTCACTCCGGTGAGAAGGCCTTTTCTTGTGATGACTGTGGTAAGAGCTTCAAAACCAGCTCCACCCTCAGCAACCACCGCCGGATCCACACTGGAGAGAGGCTGTTCCCCTGTGCAGAGTGTGGCAAAAGTTTCACCCAGAGCTCCAAACTCATCCGGCATCAACTCATCCACAGCGGTGAGAAACCCTACAGCTGCAGTGACTGCGGCAAGAGCTTCACCGAGAGCTCCAAACTCCTCCAGCACCGCCTCATCCACACTGGTGAGAAACCCTTCAGTTGCGCCGACTGCAGCAAGACCTTCAACTGCAGGTCTACGCTCGGCCGGCACCGCCGCACCCACACCGGTGAGAAGCCCTTCACCTGCAGTGACTGTGGCAAGAGCTTCGGCTTCAGCTCCAACCTCACCCAGCATCGCCGTACCCATGCCAGGGACCAGCCCACACTGGGGAGCAAGCACGAATAGACTCATCCTGGGTCTGGTGGGGTAATTGTGAGCCCTCTGAGGGGGCCCTTCCAGCAGATGGAACCAAAATTGCCTCTTTTTCACCTGCATTTCTCAGGGGCTGGGGGCTCCAGCAGGAACAAACACCTCCTGCCCTTCTGAACACCAATTAGTGGTGATGAAAATAATTACAGTGACAAGTTGGCACAGCTGAAGCTGCCATTGGAGCTGGGCCAAGTTTTGCCAGAGTTTGCTGGTTCTTCCCCAATGCTTTGAGTCTCCCTGGGGTAAAAAACCCTCTGGCCATTGCCCAGTTGTGTCAATAAAACCCCAAAGGTACCCAAATCCTGTCTTTTTCACTTTCATATCAGACATTCCTTCCCACAATGCCCAAATGTTTGGGGCATTTGTTCCCTAGGAATGGGGCTGGAGCTGTGTGCAGTTCTGGGAGGTCAAAGTGAGGTTCTTGGAAGAGTCTTGCGAGTGTCTTGGCGGGGTGTCAGGGGCATCTCAGAGGGATTCTTTGTGGGGTGCCAAGGGATCTTGGGTGTTTTGAGGTCTGGAAGTTCTAGGACTGACTTTGAAGGATCTTTGGAGGGGTAAGGGGAAGTTTCAAGGAAGTCTTTGGAAGAACTCAGAAAGCTTCTGTCAGTTTTCCACTAAGGGGCTCTGAGGCTTTCCAGCAGGCCTGGCAGCTTCCAAAGGGCTTCCCACTAGCTCAGCAGTGTTCCTGATGGATTCCTGGAGCAGGCCTGGGGCTTCCCTCAGGCTTTCCATGCATCTAGAAGAGGAAAGAGATATTTTTGAGTGTTTAGAAGTTTTTAGGAGCTTTAAGAGTTTTTAAACTGTGAGATTGATGCCTTCCAACAGGTCTGACACTTCTGATGGGATTCCACTGCCCACCTGTGGCCTTTCATCATTCCAGAGAAGCTGGGCTTTGCCTCTGGCATTCCACTAGCCCTTCAGTGGCCCTGCTGACTGACAGCAAGCTAGGGCTTCCCTTGTCAGTCCACTAGGTCTAAGTGCCCCTGCTGCCCACCAGGCTCACTGGAATGCATCAAGGGCACCACTGGGCCAGTGGAAATACTGAGAAAAGCCCCAGGCTCACAGGAAGGCAGCAGGGCCTCTGCTTTGGTAGTGAAAAGACTGACTGAAAAGCCCCAGGCTTGCTGAATACATAAAGGGCACTGGTGGGGCATCAGAATTCCTGTTGGAAGCACAGAGTCCACAGTAAAGCATCAAGGCCAAGGCCACTGTTGGGGCAGTGGAAAGCCCTATGAATCTCTGGGGCTATGGAAAGGCAGCAGAAAGCATCCAGAAGGTCTAGGCCTGCTGGAAGGCATAATGGCTGCTGGTGAACCAATGGAAAACCTGGAGGGAGCTTCAGGCCTGCTGGAAGGAATCAGATCCACAGGTGTGAGCTTGTGCAAAGCCCATCAGAAGCCCTGGGCCTAATGGAATTACAGAGGGCAAATTTTGGACCAGCTGAAAGTCCCTGTGGTAGCCTGGCCCTGGCTGGGTCCAAATGCCCACCAAAGGCACTGTCACTGCCCTTCTTAGGTGGACTGGGGAGAGGGGAAATGTAGGAGTTTGAGCTAGTCCCTAGCATAGACACTAATTGCAAATGAGACATTTCCAGAGACTTTTGAGTAAAAGATAAACACTGCTGGGATTTGCCACAGAATGCTAACAACACAGAGGTCAATATCATTCCACTGGGCTGTGCTGTTGTTACGCTGTGCATATATCTGTAAATACATTTTGTACAAGTTTATTACCTTTTATACTTTGATATCTATTTCATTTTGTAAGTACAATTCCATTTTTACTTCCATATTCTGAGTGTGGTGAATTTGCCCTGGGGGGCAGATTCTAAACAAAGTTATTGGGGGGGGGGGAATCCAATGCGACCCACAACAGGAAAATATCCCAGAAGGCTGTAATGAGATAGAAGGAAATTTAATAATGCAAAGCCATTGTGGCTGCAGAGCCGATCGGGACCGGCACCCGGGACCGCTCCGCTTGAACCAAGAGCTTTCTGCCTGGCTTTTTGCTTTCTTTTTGGGGCTTTGTGGGTCGGAAGGACCCCTGGTTGGCGGTGAGGTCTGGCAGGATCGTCCTCTCGTGAGCCTGCTCGGGATCAGGAGCGTGATGTCAGCCACGGGAAGTTTAAATCCCGCCGGGGCCGTGTGCGTGACACCATCATGGCTGCAGAGCCGCCCAGGGCCGGCAGCCTTCTGCTGCTCAGATAAATAAAATTTTTTAAAAAAGAATTAATAACTATCAATGAAAGGCTGAACCATGGCTGTCACTCAGACAAAGGCTAGAAAAACAATATCTACCCAGACAGAGTTGCTGCATCAGCACACAGGAGTCCAGGCTGCTGGCTACCGAGAGTGCTGGAGCCTGGCACTTGGAATGGTGGGGGAAGGAGACAACACCTGTGTCAGGTGTGAGCAGGTGAACTTTCTCCTCAGTCTGGTGGCAGAATTAAAGGATGAAGTGGCTGAGCTGAAGGAGGAGGTATCTAGGCTAAGGACAATAAGGGAAAGTGAAAGGGAATTAGATTTGTGGGATCAGGCTCTGCAGATCTCCCCTGTTGAGGGAAGGGTCCCTGGAAACGGGGAGGGATGGATACAGGTCCCGGCCAAGGGTGGCAAGAGAAATCCATCCTGGCCCTCTCCTCCTCTTCCACTGCCCTTGCATAATAAGTATGAGGCCCTGCAGGCTGAGGGCAGTGGGGATGAAAGGGCTGAGGAGCAGCCATCTGGGGAGGAGCCTAAGGCCAAGCAGTCCCCACCAACTCTAACGACTAGCTCCACAAAGAAAAAGAGAAGGATTATAGTTGTTGGGGACTCTCTCCTGGGAGGTACTGAGGGACCCATATGTCCTCCCAACACATCCCACAGGGAGGTCTGCTCCCTATCCAGGGCGTGGGTAAGGGACATCACAAGGAGACTCCCAAAGCTGATCCAGCCCTCTGACTATTACCCTCTGCTGGTAATAAAAGCTGAAAGTGACAAAATTGACAAGAAGGGCACCAGGGTGATTAAAAAAGAATTGAAGGCCCTTGGACAATTGATTGATGGGGCAGGAGCTCAAGTGGCGTTCTGCTCAGCTCCCTCAGTGGCAGGGGTGTACACTGAGAGGAACAGGAGAACCCATGCCATCAACAATTGGCTCAGGGTATGGTGCCAGCAGCGGAATTTTGGGTTCTTTGATCATGGGGCAACTTTTACTGCACCTGACCTGCTGGGTCCTGGCCTGCATTAGGAATAGTGTGGCCAGCAGGAGCAGGGAAGTCATTGTGCCCTGTACTCTGCATTGGGTAGGCCACACGTTGACTCCTGTGTCCAGTTCTGGGCCTCTCAGTTTAGGAAGGACATTGAGACACTTGAACGTGTCCAGAGAAGGGCAACAAGGCTGGGGAGAGGCCTTGAGCCCAAGGCCTATGAGGAGAGGCTGAGGAAGCTGGGGTTGTTTAGCCTGGAGAAGAGGAGGCTCAAGGGAGACCTCACTGCTCTCTACAACTACCTGAAAGGTAGTTGTAGCCAGGAAGGGGTTGGTCTCTTTTTTCTAGCAACCAGCACCAGAACAAGGGGACACAGTCTCAAGCTGCACCAGGGGAAGTTTAGGCTGGAGGTGAGGAGAAAGTTCTTTACAGAGAGAGTCATTTGTCATTGGAATGTGCTGCCCAGGGAGGTGGTAGAGTCACCATCCCTGGAGGTGTTCAAGAGGGGATTGGACATGGCACTTGGTGCCATGGTTTAGTAGTCTTGGGTGACAGGTTGGACTTGATGATCTTTGAGGTGTCTTCCAACCTTGGTGATACTGTGATCCTGATGGGGTGCAATTATCTAGAAAGGGCAAGAGGGTACTAGCACTAGAGTTGGCAGGGCTCATTAAGAGGGCTTTAAACTAGGTCTGAAGGGGGCAGGTAAGGAAATCAGTCTCTCTGAAGAGGAGAAGTGGGATGCAAATTAGGGTTAATTGAGAAATTGAGAGCCCAGCTGCAGTGCATGTACACCAATGCACGCAGCATGGGCAATAAGCAGCTGGAAGTCCTGGTCCGCCAGGGTGACTAGGATATAGTTGCCGTTTCAGAAACATGGTGGGATAGCACACATGATTGGAGTACTACACTGGGGGGTTACAGGCTCTTTAGGAGAGACGGGCAAGGGAGAAGAGGAGGAGGGATGTGGGGGACTGTGATGTATCTGTGAACCCTCAGAAGAGCTCTGGTGAGAAAACATCACTGTGCTCCCATGAGAATCCGGAAACTCCCTGGACAGACTGAGTGGGAATGAGAAACCGCAAGAAAAGATGGGAGGCCACCTGGACTAGCTTAACAAGTAACTATAGCAATACTATTGCTGACCCATGAGAATCTTGAGAAAAGTTCATTAACCAATTGCAGGCAGCCACACTAACAATGCACACAACATATGAGTTGTGTGCTGGAATAAGTCAGTCGCTTTTTGGCCTTCTAGATGCTCTGCTTGTGATTGATTCTTGTCGCACAGACCGTCACCTTATCCATACCCCGACCCCTATACAGCGACAAACGGTGACCCCTGACGTGAAGACCCAAGAAGTGAATTGAAGATTTTTGGGCTGCAGGTGCATGCAGCAACGGTGACGGAGCCCAGTGTAGCTGAGAGCAGTGCGATGCTGCCTTTTGGTCCGGACCTGAACTTTGACACCTGCCTGGGTGAGGTAGGTGAGCCACTGGGAACATAACGGGTCAGAAATTAACAAAAGATGAGGACTTAGTCCTTGGAACCTGGAAATCGTTATTGAAACGTAGGGGTCTAAAAGTTAATGATTTTGACTTAAGAAAATTACTCTTATGGGCCAAGCAGCAAGGTTTTGAGCCTTCCTCCGTTACAGCCTTCAGCGTTCCAGCCTTGCACAAGCTAGGTAGTTACTTGTGGGATGCTATCTTGAAAGGAGACAAGGAACTGGTTGATATGGCAATTATCTGGTGCCTGCTTCATGATGCACTAAAAGATCTTACGCAGGAGCAGGAGGAGGAAGAGGAAGGGGATGA